>NW_011364465.1:0-17282 GCF_000735185.1 Notothenia coriiceps
AAGTCACACACACAGCTGGGAGACCAGGGGACACTAAAAAGTCACGCACACAGCTGGGAGACCAGGGGACACTAAAAAGTCACGCACATAGCTGGGAGACCAGGGGACACTAAAAAGTCACACACACAGCTGGGACGAAGATTGGTGACGTTCAGGATTATAAAGCTGCACAACTGTCTCTGTTGTTGGAAACTTACCTAAAATGTTTTATTAACAATGTGATCACATGACTCCTTCTGATGCTACTGCAGATCTGCTGTAAGCTAGCTAGCTAAGCTAGCTAGCTTACAGCAGATCTGCAGTAGCATCAGAAGGAGTCATGTGATCACATTGTTAATAAAACATTTTAGGTAAGTTTCCAACAACAGAGACANAAATAATTGCAAGTCTCTTCAGTGAGAATGTCACAAGAGGATTTAAGAAGAAAAGCATCTCAAATTTGAGACGCATTGTGCTCCAAGTATGGGCGACGCGCTTCTGTAAATCGCCATGTAACCGTATAACAAACACATTATATTCTTTCAGAGCTCTTGTGGGGCCACAGAAAATGAAGTTGCGGGCTGGATTTGGCCCCCGGGCCTTGAGTTTGACACCCCTGCTCTAAACCCTCGTGTGAAGTAATGGCAAAGTATATAGGACATTGGAGCATTACAATTGCCATTACAATACTAGTATTATACTTATTGACATGTTTATGTTGATTATTGACTGAGCCATGCAGAATCCAGACGCCCTCGTGTGTTTAGGCAACATTTTTATTTTGTATTCTTAGTTTTCTTGTACAGGGTGAACTCAAACTGTCCTCTCAGCTTTCCCCTCTCATCTCACTCACATTTGTATATCATATTACACAGTAGTATTTATTCTACTGTGCAGTGTGTAATTGAATGATTAACTTATCATATATGCATGTATTTTTCAAATTTTTGCACCATTATGTCTACTGCACTCTTTTTCTTTGCATGGTAAGAATGTTGTACGTTGGAGGAGCCTTTCTTTGCCAAAACTCTATGGTTATTGTGCAGATGTCAAATAAAGTATTTCCACTGATGCTATGCCACCTGATTTTCCCTCCAAGGACAAATAAAAATCTTACCTCGAGTGCTAACTTTCCACTGCCCGGAAACAATTAACCTTTAATCTCATTATCTCAGTGATCCTGCCGAAAGATAGTGTTGAAATGTTTGTTTAACTTGATATAGTGATTTTTAAGTGGTGGAAGAAGTATTCAGATACTTTACTTGAGTAACTCTACTTAAAAGTATAAAAACTAAATGATATTTATATATATTATAATTATGTATGTGACATTTCTAGATAATATTGTTGCATCAAGTAGCAGGTTACTTTTAAAATGTACTGAAAAACACATTTCTGATTGACTTTTTGTAAAATATTTAAATAATTTGACTCCTTTGTGACTTAAAGAGTTAGTCCTAGTTTAATTTAGTTAAATATAGTGGAGTAAAATGACATTAGCTACCTTTTAAATGTAGCGGATTGGAAGTAGGCTATAAAGTAGCATACCATGAAAATACTCAAGTACTTGTAAGTACCTAGAGAAAACTGTACTTAAAGGTGGGGTATGTAATTTATTTCAGAAACACTTTTTGTTATAGGGTTGGAGGAGGTGCTCTGTAAGGAAGTCTGAAGGAAGGGGCAGATTTTTTTCGGCTGCGTAGTTTCAAATACTAGCGCACTCGAGCTGGTTTCTCCAAAATTACATACTCCACCTTTAAGTACAGTAGGCCTACTTGTAAATAAATGTACTTATTTACTTTACACCTTGCAAATTCCTACATTAAATCAAAAGTGTGGCTCTCCAAAGCAATGATATGCACCTACAATAACAACATATCAACCTTTAACCTCACTGATCCTGCAGAAAACTAGTGTTGAAATGTTTGTTTAACTTGATAAGGCGAATTCGTCTTTAATTTCAATGCCAACTTTTAAATTAGATCAAAGTGTTCTTCTCCACAGCACACTTGCATCCGGAATCCCACCATAAGATCCAACTTCTTAACTCTCACCGATCCTGCAGCTCTCCAAACTTCAGGCCGATTTGGAGGCACTCCGCCAGGGGAACAGACACGGCTCTGCCAGACTTCAGCGGGTGAATGAGGAGCTGAGACACTACGCCCACACGGACTACTTTTTCGGGCTTTCGCAGGTATTTATAACCGAGGCCGAGTCCCAGAAAAGCGACGCCGGCTCCCCCGATGAGGAGGGCGGCTTGCTTGTTTTGTGCAAACGCGTTCAGGGCCAGGGTCTTCAGCTCCATGTTGCTGGGGAACACAGCTGCTTCTCCTCGGAGTCTGAACCCACACTGTGGCCCAATCATATGGCCCAATTCAAAACCACGCCCTACGCCCTACGCCCTACCCCTCCGTGACGGAGTGAACTCCGTGGACTGGCACTCGCAGCTCAACGAGGCTCCCTCAGGACTGTCAGATGGAGGGTATAAATACAGCGGCAAGCTTTGGGACAAACTCCCCTCTCTCTGGCAGAAACAGGAAATGCCGTAACTGTATGTAACAACGGTTTCAAATCAGCATCTCTTAGACAAAAAAAAAAAATGTATAACTAAAATAAAACTCCAAACATCTTTAATTGTATTTGTTTAGTTTTAAACCTGATTTTTATAAGATTCTTAGTTTTTGCAACAGTCTGTAAATATACACAACTTTTGAACTATTGCTCCTGTGGGGATTGCCCACAGTATTGAGTATGTAAGTCGCTTTGGATAAAAGCGTCTAACAAGTGACATGTAATGTAATGTTAACCCTGTACAACCTAAAATGAACTGTTGTTTAGCTATAGCCTATATTAAAAATCAATGTGATGAATTTGATGTTGCCCAAGGCTTCATCGAAGAAACTTGCATTTGCAGAAACAGGGATCAAAAAAATGTGTTATACTTATTTTAGTTGAAAACATGAAAAAGCGCACTTTTAAAGTGTCCAAACTGGCACATATAAGTGACAGGCACCTTTAATTTTAACCTGCACAGAAGGTGACGTAATGCCATTGCTGACCTCCTCCTTCTTTGTGAAACTATTTCTGTCGTTGACATAGATACCCACGACTATGTCCAAATTAAAAAAACAGCAGATGCTCCTGCCACAGGGGGTCAATACAGGACTTTCGAATGGATACTCCTTCTGTTGCTTTTCTCCGCACTTCTAATGGCTGAGAGCCGATTCACACGCCGGCTCAGGGCCAGGCTTTACAATCTGGTCTGATGTTGCAGTGGCAAGCAAACAAATGTATCATATCTTAATTGTGGTGATTTTAAATGTGTGATTTCATCCATTTTTAGACTCATGAGGATAGTTTTGTACAGTATATTCCTGATTTTGTGCTCATTCACTGTATTCATGCCATTTCCTGCATCATTGTCACATTATTTTCACATTGAGTCATATAAAGCACATATATAACACAATATTTTGGGAATAATATAATTGTTAGTGCTATTTAAATGATGTGATGTGAAAAAATGCAGGAGTTTTCACCAGATGGTTGAGCTCCACTTGGGAACACATAATGAACCTATAAATATCTTATAGTGGGCGCAGTCGCATAGAAAATAGAAAAATCACTTTAACTCTAGAGACATTTGGTTTTCTTGTACAATGCACGTACTGCCTTTAAGGGCTAAAGATCACACTAGAAATGAATTTGAACTAATTTAAATTTCATCTTAAATATACAACCAATTTACATTGTTCTTTTCAGGAAAGTTATTTAAGATTTTGAGGGAATTATTAAGATATTATATACCCCTAAAATATTCCAAAAAGCCAAGCTGTATTAACAAAACAAGAAACAACATTAGAGGTGTCCTAATTGAAAAGCATTATCAACAGTATTTAATTTAATCTGAAGTATTTCCATCGTATTCTCCGCCTAGTTCTCACTTGATGATGAGTTGTATAATATACATAATGCCGCATACTATGACACAATAAATACCCGCCATACTTTGTGCTTGTCGTGACTAACCTGCTGTAGGTTGTCCAGAACTGGACTTCAGTCAGGATTCACAGGGGGAAACCATCTGGACCCAACGGTCATTTCTATACATTCAGCAGGCTTTCCTCACACCGCACAGGCTGAGGAACAGCTTGAAGACGCTGAAACCACATGACTACATCTTATACTTGTATTGTGTACAGTCATGCAAAAGTCCTCTCTTTAAAATAATGATTCATCAGGACAGCCACGACAAACAACAAAACAAAAAAACAGAGTTATTGGATACAATATCCATCTTTTTAATATGTTATATGGATGTTCTAATCTAGAGCAAAATAGTATAATATTGTTCTGACATAGATTTGAAGAGTGTGATTAATCTTGACGAACAAATTATAAATCTCAACTGTGCACACATCTCTTGGCAAGTTAAGATTTAAAAAAAGTACAATTACTTCAAGTACGTAGGCTATAGGTGTTCAAGTACTTTGACCCCTGTCATATTTTAACAGAGAAACCTGTTAATTATTGTGCAGCAAAATTTAAAACTAATACAGTACTTGCATAAAATATACAGTAGGGTGCTGCTGTTAAAAGCAGAAAATGTCCTTGTCCATTATCACGTGCAAACAGTACTTTTGTGTTTCAGAAGTCCATCACAACAATCCGTTTCCATAACTTCCTTAATCGGCATCACAGCCAGATGAAATAGTATGTTTTTATGTTAATTTGGCGTCAAATCGCTGTTATTTCCACCCACAATGCAAAGCAATAAATATCCAGAAATAATCCAATCTTCAAATCTTCCCCCATTCCCATCTTTTCTGACTCTGACTTCGTTTCATAATATTGGGAATATTGTACTTTGTTTCATAATATTGGGAATATTGTACTTTTTTCACAGCAACCATTTTTCTGCAGAATGAGTATCTTTGTACTTCTACTGAAATCATACTTGTCAACCCTCCCGATTTTCGCGGGAGACTCCCGATTTCATTGCCCTCTCCCGGTTACGTCCCGGGGTCATATTTCTCCCGCATTTCTCCCGATTTCTGACAAAATCAGATTTAGTCAGGACTGTTTCCACTCGGACTTTAATACAGCTACACCATTGTTTGGTTTCCATGGTAACACGTCTCTTTAGTAGTGCGCGCAACTCAAAGTCTGAGAGGGTGAGGCAGATATTCACAGAAAACAGAACAAGAATCGACAACTACTCTACTCTCTGCTCACTCCTTTCCTGCCCACACATATGCTCCATCAAGGTGCTTCAGGCCGCAAGGCAGTGCACTTACAACTACAATAAGCATGTTAATGTTAATCTAACAGCTCCGGCGATCCACTAGCACCCCTAGTATGGTGAAGAAAGAAAAACAAGTTAAAATGTGCTACTCTCAGTTGTTAGTAATCTGTGGACAAACATTTAAGAAAGCCCTTTTTCCCTAAATTAAATTAAGGTTTGATCCCGAAATGTGTTAGTTATCTCATTTGCAGCTGCCATAAATAAACGTCAAATCATGCCAACACCAAAATAAGCCCAGAAATACAAGGAACTGTATCTAAGGGTGGGTATTTTTTGTCTACTATGGCATATATCAGTGTGATTGACAACTAGTTTGTTGTCCATTGTGCAAACACACAAAACCTCGTCCCATCTGCCACTCCAAACTGCTCCTAAAATTACTTTGCATCAACTGTCTGAAATAGATGTGATTTAGACAGACAAACAACAAGAATATCTGATGGGTTTTGTTTGATTGCCTCTGATTTTATGTAAGGTAATTTCATGAATTAAACACCCAATATATAACATGTTAATAAGTTACTTTTAGAGGTTTTAGTAAGATTACTTTTATAAACCTTGACAGAGCCAGTTAAGACGTTTCCAGTATTTATGCTAGGCTAAGCTAACAGGAGGCTTTTTGGGCCTAATTAAATAGCTAACAAGTAACATATTTAAAAAGTGAGAGTGTTATCAGTCTCTAATCTTTAGCTTCATCTCTAGCTTCATCATAGCCCTATCTCTAGCTTCATCATAGCCCTATCTTTAGCTTCATCATAGCCCTATCTTTAGATTAATCTTTAGCTTAATCTTTAGCTTCACCTTTAGCTTCACCTTGGCTTTAGCTTAATCTTTAGCTTCCCCTTTAGCTTAATCTTTAGCTTCCCCCTTAGCTTCATCTTTAGCTCTATTTTTATCCTTTTCTTTTGCTTAATCTGTATCTTTAGGGTACAGGCATACAAGTGGAGTTTATCGTCTCATTTAGCAGTTAAGCCAAAAACCTTTTCCCCCTAAACAAACCATAAACAGCGTGTTAGCAGTGAAGTGTTGTTGGAGCTATTTTTATCTGAACTTTTGACAGAGCCCAGCTGTTTCCTCTGCTTCCAATTGTTATTCGAAGCTAAGCTAACCTCCTCCTGTCTCCAGCTCATTATTTCCCTAACTGTTCGCTTAAAGTGTACTTCCCAAGCTTCTGGGCTACAGTTCCTGAAACCACTGTGAAGCCAAGGCTAGATTAATATCAACAACTGCAGCCAACCGCTTTTGTTAATGTTGGTCTTTTTTAAAGCTTTTTTCAGTCGGTGCCGATGAGTGTCTACTTGTGATCATCCTGCTTCTGTGTTAATGCAGTTTTACTGTGTTCTGGGTATGTCATCGTGATTTTTCTGAACTTTTCCCACTTGTGTAGTTACATAATGCTGCAGCGTTTGTGACTGATGCACCATCATTTTGGGCAGAGAGCTCTGAAAAGTCACAATAACAGAGGCAGCTACACAGAAATGTGAGTCACGTTGAGCTATCAGAGTGTCAGCTTTAATATAGTTCTGAGAATCACGATTTCTTATGGTTTTATCTTGTATTAAACCACAAAGTCTAAACTGGTGCTGCATCAATCACAAATAATGTGACTATAACCTCTGAGTTAAACCAGCATGAGATCATTAACAAAAAAACACTACATGGGAATTTACTGCAGAGCTGAAGTCTTACGGCCCGTCTACACTACAGGCATCGAAAAATGCTTTCAACGCTTCGCCCATTCACTTGAATGGGGTGACGTAGAAGATTTTTACCCTTCGCCGAACTGCATTGTGGGGAGCATGGCATGGCTTTGCAAGCATCATGAGCATCTATCGGCATCAAAAGTTGAACAATGTTCAACTTTTGAGGCTCGATGCTTGGCATCAGCCAATCAAATCCCGTTTATGCAATTCCCTCCAGTACAAGCGCTAGCCAATCAAACCGCGTGTATGCTGATACCGCAGGTCTTGACTATTTTCCATATGTCATAAAATGGAGGATAAATTAATCATTGGCGTGGCAAGTGTCCCAGTCCTGTATGACTGTACTCTATTCACCTACCGGGACCTAAACTGGAGGAACCAGGCATGGCGGGAGGTGGCAGAGACAGTTGGTGAAACTGGTAGGTTTTCAACTGTTTGGGGAGTTTATATCCAGTTTACTTCGTTGAAGAAGAGGGCTTTTTTTTGCTTTGTATGCCGGGGGCAGGCGGGAGATTCCTGATTGGTTGTTGGTCGCCTTGGGCGCGAGAAATCGCCAAGCCTCAGACACGCCCAGCTTCAAGATTTTTTGATGCCTGTAGTGTAGACGGGCCGTTAAACCCTTTCCTTCCAAAATTAGCGCAAGCATGCAGTTTTTTTAAACACCAGAAAACCTGCTAAAAATAGGCGATAAACTCCTTTTCCATTCCCTGTAGACAAGTGTGTCTTTCTAGGTTTTTCAGGTTTGACAAATGCACCATAAAGCAGAGATAATGAACAGTAATTTTTTATATATCTATGACTTAGTCAGTCTCTCTTTCAAACTCAAACCATGTGATTCGTTGTCAATGTATTGGGTAAATTAGTCCTCTTTCTAAGCTGAAGGACTTATCTTCAAAAAAACATGAGCCCATAATGTGCTAAACGCAAGCTACATTTATAGTTTTACATGACTCTTTGTTGAGAAACTCATCTGTCAATCAAATCCCCTAATCGAGTGTTAATTGACTAAGAATATCCTAATCTTTTTAAAAACAGCAGAAGGACTAAAGGGGACACATTTGTGTTTGAATAAAGTTTGTTTGACGACAATCAGCAATCTAAAATGATTGTTTCTGCCAATGGAGTCTGGTTGCTTTGAGAAGAGCAGTTAAAACATGTTCCTTTTCACATTTAACTCTAATAATTAAGGGGTGGAAATATAAATAAAGATGGATTTATCTTGTCATTCTAGTGTGTTTAACGACAATCATGGAGGTTAAATTACTGTTTCTGTCAATGGACTCTGGTTGTATTGAGTAGAGCATGCTAATTGTATGTTTTGAACGTTAATACAATAATTATCCAAATCCCTGTTGATTTCATAGCATTGCGTCAGGAAAGGGGCGAAATTTAGCATGTTCATTGTGTTGTCTTTTTCCCACCAACTCTGATCGGAGCCCTAAACATTTTCCCAAAATAATAACGAATGCAAACTAGACTTTTCCCGTTCAAGACAAATGCCAGATGTTTTGAAGTCCAGTAGGTGAGGTAAAATGATGTTATCTCTCTATTTCTTATTGTGCAGTTCCTCAGCTGACTCCGCCTGTAGTTCCTGTTCAGCTGTCCCCTGTTTACCCTGAACACCTTGTGGTCTGCAGTGTGTGTGCACAGGTAGATGTCTAATTTCACTACTTGTTAACACCCACAGGTTACTTCTACCTTCAAAGAAGTGATGTGCAAACAGACTCAGAGAATCCTTTGAGTAGTTACCTGCAAATGTGTAAACTTAACATGACTTTTAAACATTATAGTTGACTTTTACGTTGGCATTTTGGACTATTTTCTTGTCTTTTTAAGTCTTCAGTATATTGTATGCTGCACTCTAAGCGGGGTCTGGGACTTCAGATTTCCATTGCCAACAACAACGCTGTGGCTATTGTGCATATGATAACAATCCTTTGACATTAAAAGTATTGAACGTTTCAAACCCTTTCAAGTTTTGAACGTTTTCGCATAACATGCCGTCAGTTTCTCCATGAAACTCATATATAGTACATGCACGTTCAACCTGTGAAACTCCTCTGAAATGCATTACTATATAAGTACAAGTCTGCATTTCTACAAATATCTCCCTGGTTTGTTTCTTTCGTTGTTCGCACTAAGACATTTTCTTTCATTTTTGCACATCATTGCTTCCAAACATAGCAACCCTTCCTCAAACTGATATTTGAGTTGTCTTGTCCTACTGTTTACTGGGATTATAGCACCACAAACATCTAGCATGTCTCTGCTGTGAGGCCGGCTCTCTGGCAGTCTAGACACATTGTCCTGTGCTGAAATCTGCTGTGTCGAGAGTTTTAAACGGAGCTGCGTCTCTTAAACATCCTGAAAGGAGATAAGAGGTGCAGGCCTGTAGTTATGGAGCTGATGCTCGAGCATTGACGTGGACTACAAACACATCCCGTGGACCCCGGCTCCACGTAGTGAGGACAGTTCCTGCTCTGCGGCATGTAGGGGTTCGATAACATCAGCTCCTGAGGGATGGAGCCCCGCAGCTTCTCCTTGCTCCTGTACCACAAGCAGGAGCATATTGTCTGGAAGTGCAGCACCTCGGTGTAGACGCCTTTCAAATCCTTCGCTTTGGTGGCGTCTTCTGCTAAAGAGGTGGAGGCCGAGAGGGGGAGCAGTCGAGCCACCTCTCCTCGGGGTTTACCGACGGGAACGAGCGCGCGTTGCCTGGCGTCCCGTCGCTCGTCCTCCGTGTTCATGGTGAGGAAGCGAAGCACCACCAGGTTCAGGAAGGCTCCGATCACCGTGAGCCCCGTGAGGATGTAGACGAAGCAGAAGGCCACGTAGCGAGGGTCGTTCTGCAGCGCGTCGTCCCTCTGCAGCGCCACGTAGTCCCCGAAGCCGATGGTGGTGAGCGTGATGAAGCAGAAGTAGAAGGCGTGCAGGAAGCTCCACCCCTCGCAGTGGGAGAAGGCCGCGGCCCCGACACACAGCGTGCTGAGGCAGGAGAAGAAGCCCACCGTCACCATGTTGGCCATGGACACGGCCGTTTCACGCAGGCCCAGGCACTTCTTGGCCTGGTGCAGCAGGTACCTGACGAAGGTGTTGATCCGCTCCCCCAGGCTCTGGAACATCACCAGAGTGAGCGGGATCCCCAGGAGGGCGTAGAACATGCAGAACACTTTCCCCGAGTCGCTGCTCGGAGCCGCGTGGCCGTAACCTGAGGAGACATCGCAGGAGACACGTCAGACTGAGAGTTACAAGATGCTGTCTGACGTAGTGTGGCAAAGACTGGAGATTTGGCTTTGGCTGGTTGAAATGATATCAGAAAAGCAGTTTGGAAATGCTACAAATTTACTTTTACAAGTAGAAATTACACTTTGAGGAGTAAAAACTGGATTAATTAGGGCACATAATATTTAAACTATTGAAAAGATTTAAGAATAAAAAAGGTTACACGTCAGACTGAGAGTTACAAGATTATATCTGACGAGATAGGATGAGGCAAGGACTGGACATTTAGGTTTAGAAAGTTGGAATGATATCAAAAAAGCAGTTTTGAAATGCTACAAATGTACTTTTACATGTAGAATTGACACTTTGATGAATACAAACATAATATGTAAACTATTGAAAAAAATCTAAGAATAAAAATAAAACTATTAATAAACTAAAATATTTATATTAAAAGATAAAGCCCTTTAAAATAGATCTATCCTACTTCTCCAGTGAAGCTGTATTCATTATTATTGATTAGGTCATTTGGTCACAGGACATAGAAATCATTCTTTATCTTAAAAATAAAACATGAAAAACAAGGAAATGAAAAAAATAAAAATTCAGATTTGTTGATAAAAAATATGTAAAATTACCAAAAAAATAAATTATATTAAAAATAAATAACATTTAATTCAGCAAGGAGGCACTGTTACTGACTTTACGCACTTTGTATCGTCTATGTAGGCTTTTAGGATTCCCTCATCACTTTAACAATGCCTATGTATTTATCATATCATCCCACAAAGTTTCTCCATCTTGTTTTGTACTTGTTTACTGTCTTTGCCTCTGAATCGCTGAATTACACCTCAGCGCAGCCCCCTCTCTCATGCTCTTAATGTGGAAATAAATGAACTTCCGCTCACCTATGGTTGTGATCACAGTGATGGCGAAGTAAAAAGACCCCGCAAACTTCCACTGCACGCCGGCTTTGTGCGGTTTGAGCTGCACGACGACGTGTTCCAGCTCCTCGAAGTCCCCTTTGGATAAGTTGTATTTACGCATGAGTTCGTGCTTCCTGGCCTCCAGCTTCCTTTTGTGGCTTTTCTCCTGCTTCGACTCCAGGGTCTCAAACACGGCCGCCCCCACCACCAGGTAAGTGAGGATGCTGATGATGAGGGCGAGGGTCCGGGCGTTTTGTCTCTTCATGGTAAGTAAATAAAAATAAAAATGGAGAGACACTTCTTTTTTGTTTCCCCTGCGTCCTTCCTGCTCCTCCTCGCGTATCCAACAGAGGGGTTTGTGACTTTTGGAGCCGGAGCTGTTCTCAGCACCACCCCCACATCACAGTTGGGCTGATTCTGTATTTGGAGTATTTGTCACAGACTTATATTTAGATCTGCCAGGGGTGAAAGAAGTACTCAGATATATAACTTCAGAAAAAAAGTATGCAAAATGGTTCAAATATTGACTTAAATTACCAAAAGTGAAAGTAGTAATTGGACAAAGGACATATTTGACATGAGAAAAAGTATGAAAAATGGCTTTAAATATATACTTAAATCACAGAAGGTAAAAGTCGTCATGCATATTGGCAGTGGTGGAAGAAGTATTCAGATGATTTACCTTTAAAAAAGAGTAAAAAATCATACAAATATTCACATAAATGGTCAAATAAAAACAATGCTGCATTGACTTTGGATCACTGATATGGCAGCTGGGGTCATTCTACAGAAAAGGTGGAAGTACTGTCACTTACTTTTGCAGACACCAAAATACATGACGTTGATCTAATACTCACATTCATTATATATTATCTTTGCAGTGGTACTAAATAAAAAAATGAAAAAAATTATTTTATACATAAATTGCAATTTATTTAAAATGCCAAGTTCAAGGAACTGCTTTGACACTTTGATCATACATGGAAGTGGAACCTATGGTTTTCATTTAAAATATTTTTTTTTCAATAAATAAATCTCATTCATATTTACATAACATTACATACATTAAATATAACACTGAAATGGTAAAAAAAAACGCAAATTATTATTAATAATATCCATTAAATGTCAGTCACCCAAAATGACGTCATTGGTGTTACTGCTACACAAAACGCTTTTATTTTGAAGTAATGTACTGTCTCTGAAGTGCCTCCTGTAACAAGAGATCATTTGAGGCAGTGCAGACAAAGACATAAGGAAAGTCAGATACTTCTTACTTTGTTTGTTAATGGTGTCATTTTATCTTCAAATTGTGTGCGTCTTTCAAGTCTGTCATTAGTGTTACTAATGTCATAGCCCTAGGGGTGAACATTTGAATGGGAACATGTATTGTATTGAAGAGTGAAACGATTTTGATATTGACTGAAGCCATATTTGGTCTGACACATTGCAGCCATTTTGTTAAAATGGTAGTGTTTTCTCCAAATTGTCACTGGTGTTACCGTCACTGGTGTTACTCTTCTTCCTGGTAACACGTAACCAGGTGACGTTCCTATGTAAATAAGCTTTGTATAATGTATAAAAATAATACAAAATACTTTAAGCTCTACTTGTTGTGGATTCATCAAGTTAAGAGTTGGTTATTGCTATTTAACAAGTTTTAGATGTGTTTAGAAGGAATATTTCAGCAGATTTGTATCACCCAGATTCCACCTTTTCTGTAGAATGACTCAGATGATGCATGCTTAAAGGAGATACCACGCCTTCAAAGGAGACCGGAGGAAACGTTAAAGTGAAATACTAGCTTGTTTTTAATTGTTATGAGGCTTATGCTAGTACATCAAATACATGGTGTTTTCCCCTATGCAAATGTCCATTAGCTTATCAGTCGCTTATTTGACCTCTGAGATCTGCACAGAGACACAAATGCTTACATACAGGTGCAGCACATAACCCAATTAACATCCTGTCATGCTCTGTGACATGCATCAACATTTGAGTTTTATGAAGTGTGATTTAAACCTGCAGCATTGCAAACTCATTGCACACGCCTCAGTCTGCAGACGCCTCGTCTAATTTCTCTGGCTTCCTGCGCCGCCTCTCACGGCCGTCCTCTTTATTAATCTGACACTTTCCTTCCCCTGAGTCAACACTTTCTGCACTCCATATTGCATCGCCTCGCAGCCAGACGAGAGGAGGGGAACACACACACACACACACACACACACACACACACACGCTTTGAATTTTGACAAAGGAGGCCCATCCAAGAGCACTCGCGTCTAAAATATTAGGTCAGCCAGTTTGAACTAAAGCAGGGAAAGAGAAAGAAGGATAATAATACACTTGTGTGAAAGCCTTTAAGAGCAAAGACACATGTGTTGATTTGTTTTATGAAAACAGTTTTTTGGGGGGGAAAGATTTGTAATCACATAGTTGATAACCTTTGAAAAACAGCTATCCTGGCTCCAAACATTTACATTTTATTTGAAGCCATTTTAGTAGCACTTATAATGGTGCGGCTAATAGCTGATGTACCTGCAGGACACTTTTTTCTTTTGTTGTGTTCCTTCATGGTTGATGGACTTTTTGTTAGTCCATTTGGATAAAAGAAAATGGGAGAGAAACTCCCTCTGGAGGGAACACAGGGAGTTTAGCCTTTGCAGACCATTCACATGCACACAAACCTGTACAACACACAAACTGATAGGGAAAGCCCCAAAAGTATAATAGGGCTTCTTTAATACTCATTTTAAGGTATTCATTTTCCCGTGTGTGGATTGTTGGGATACCCAGGATTACCTAAACAACACAACCCAACCTGCAGTGACCAAACATCCGCAGCAGAGCGGTTTTCCCACTGTGACGCTCACTAACGGACCGTTTTCCCCGGACTCTGCTGCAACAGTGAGCATCAGAGCGGCTCCATACACTGAGCAGGACTCACCTAAAGCTGAACCAACATCAGCCTGATGGCTCAGCGCTCTGCTGCCTCTGTTACATCAACAACAACAACAACAACAACAACAATACACCTTCCTCCCCCTGCATCGTAATCCCTGGACGGCCGCCACGTGTCATTTCCTGATTGACTTGAGGTAGTTCTTCATATTAACAGATCTGGGAGCATGCATGGCTCTATATATTGGATCAGATCCGGACAACGACGATGATGATGATGATGATGATGATGATGATGATGATGATGATGATGATGAGGATGAGGATGAGGATGATGATGAAGGAGGCAGGAGGCAGGAGTCCAGGCCATCGGAGTTTGACACAAATCACTACAGCGGCTTAAAGCAGCTCAACTGAATTTACTCTGAAGACAAAAATGAAAAAGCTGAATTCATGTTCAAAGGAGCAGAACACCTGGTATTTACCTCGCTAAAAAACAATGCACAACTGCACTAGGATCTGCATTTATGGTGCACAACTGGAATATCTCAACATTTAGACTGTGATATAGTCTAATACTCAATTCTGATTGGTCAATTGGAACATTCCAGAGGTTGTTAATTAGGATGCGATACACCGTTGCTAAGGAGAACAGACCACTGCTATTCTCTGATATTTCCCAGAGATGGTTAGCATGAGGCGAATACATGCAGGAGACACACACTTCCTTTTGATGATTCCTCAGATGTGGCATTCGGTGCGTGTATCACTTTATCACATTAAACAAAAAACGCCTCTTTGCGTAGCTAACACCGACGTTAATCCGCAGAGCTGTGATTCACTGAGTTTAACAGGGGGAAAGAGGTGTGTGATTCCCAGCAGCGTAACACACCAGCAGCACTGATCCCACTAACCAAACCTGACATGTCATCTATTCTCAAACTGCCCCGAAGAATTGGCCAGGACAGAGGAAGAGGAGGAAGAGGAAATGGAGGGGATGAACAGGAGTAGAAGCACTGTCCACTTTGAGTCTTTAAAACAGGATCCCTGCAGCAGTTTGTGAAATGGTCATTTAGTCCACTGATCGTGTGCATGAAACCACATTTTCCCTCCAAGCATTTTTGGTGCGGGCGGCCATCTTTGCAGGACAGTGTCCATTCACCTTGGCCCGCCCTGGTAAATCAAAAGCCTGCACACAGATTTAAGTCTGCCGCCGGTTCTGGTCCAACCATAGGGGGTTAAATAATCATTCACATTTAAATTATTATTTACAAGAGGTATGAATTTGGCGATAGCTAGCTAGTTAGCTTCATTAGCCAGCGTGTTAGATAGGTAGCAAATCTAAGCTAGCAAACTAGGTAGATGTATGCCAAACTTTAGCTAGCTTGTTAGATAGCTAGATCGCTAACAGATTGCAAGCTAGTTAGATTTATGGTGAGCTTTGGCTAACTTTAGATAGATGGATGGATGGAGTGGATGGATAGGATAGATAGAGAGCGTTTGCTAGCTAACTATCACACTGACAGGTTAACTGAGTTGGTCTCTGGTTGTTTTTATAAATGTCAGCACTGTGGACCCTCTGGCAGTGAGTTATATAAACTGTCCACTTGAGCCAGGTCTGCAGTCAGTGCGGCTCATATGTTCTGGTTCTTTTTGAAGCTGCTCATAGCAAAGACACAGGTCTACACCACAAGACATACAGGTAATCAACATGTCCTCATATAAGATGTTATTGTCATATGTCATCCTGCAGTCACTAACACTGGATGGATGCTGTAAAACCAATCCATAGTGGCAGATTAGCTGTGCTAGTGCTAAACCGGAAGAGCTAAGACATTAGCATTTGAACAGGAGGTGGGAAAAGGGGTGGGGCTACATAAGGTGAATAGAAGCTTTCTTTCCCAGAATGCACCGCGGTTCTTTCCCAGTTGGACTGAATACATTATTTAGAAAATCGTGAATGAAAAAGAAACGCAATGAACGCAAATCAATGCATTAAATTACCATTTCAGGAGCTATAGGCTTTCCGTCTCCTCACATCTCCCTCTGTGCTTCAACCTCTTTTTCATCTCTCTGTCTCCCTGCCCTCCCCCTTTCTCTCCCTCCCTTTCTCTCTGCAGAGAGTCACGTCGAGGGGAGATAGTGGTGAAGAGAGGGGGACAGATGACGGGTGAGGGAAATGCATGAGAGGATGTGGAGTCAAATGTATAATGAGGCAGAGAGGGAGCTGTAGCGAGAGGAGAGACGGAGGGGAGGAAATACTAAGAGCGGGAGATGTTTTCCCCCCCTTTCCTTTATCTCCCCCCTGTGTCACCCTGATTATATAAGAGCCACGTGCTAAAAATAAAGCCTGCAGTAACAACTGTGGATGTGTGTGTGTGTGTGTGTGTGTGTGTGTGTGTGTGTGTGTGTGTGTGTGTGTGTGTGTGTGCTTGTGTGTGTCTCCTGAACATGCATGCCTGCACTTGATACTCATATTAAAAATAAAAAAACACACACACACACACACAGCTCAGAGCGCCCGGGTGCAGGTTCGCTGCGGTTGCCATGGCGACACAGCCTCCTTTAGATGGCGCTATGACTTCCTGGAGGGACAGAGGAGCCCCCCTCACTAACACACATACCATCACATCAACATTTTTCCTGCTCTCCTCCCTCAGGGTTTTAATCCTCTGATTTATGTTATTTGAGGTGTGTTTATTGTTATTGCAGAAAAGGCTTGATTTCTAATGATGGACAGAGATCCTGCACACTCCATGTCATAGTTGAGTCAAGAAATATTGTGTAGTTTGTTGAGAAATAAAATAAAATACCAGTTTTTCATGTTTTTATTTTAGTGCAACTTCTCTATCTGAGCTGCAAACGCGCTACAATGACCCAGAACATTTCCATCAGGAGAAACGCGCTGCAGCTTCAGAAACGATGCGGATATAAAAACACAAATGTTCCAAAACACATGAAGAAACATCTTCACCAACTTGAGGAAACATGCGCATCGTTTACTAAAAGCTGCATAATACAAACGCTGCAAATACAAAACGCTGCAAGAAGCTCAAAATGCAACGGAGACCAGGGGACACTAAATAGTGACGCACACAGCTGGGAGACCAGGGGACACTAAAAAGTGACGCACACAGCTGGGACGGAGCACTTGGTGACGTTCAGGATTATAAAGCTGAACAACTGTCTCTGTCTCAGAGTTAGTCGTCTCCTAACTGTCAGTGTTTGTCAGTATATCTGAAATGA
>NW_011364466.1:0-35001 GCF_000735185.1 Notothenia coriiceps
TATGTATGTATGTATGTATGTATGTATGTATGTATGTATGTATGTATGTATGTATGTATGTATGTATGTATGTATGTATGTATGTATGTATGTATGTATGTTATTGTCAAGTCAACTTGAAACTTAGTGGTTGCTGGTTCCTCCTCAAATATATTTCGCTGTGAGTTCCAGTGTGTGCATATGGTCAGTACTGACTGAATAAAAAGGCTCTCAGTTCTGGGAATCAAGCAGCTCATGTGTGGGGGACGCTGGAGCTGATGAGACAGGAAGTCATGTGTTCTTGGATTGGTTAGTCTGTGCCACAATGTCGTTTTTGTCTCGAAGCTCTGCGGTGATCCCACGAGATCCCTCAGGCCCGCCCCTTCCTCCTGCCCCTCCACACCGGGGTCTGACACACAGTCTCCAGGCAGCACTGATCCTCCTTCACCACAGGGTTGGATACGTAGCCAAGAGTTTAGTTAGGTCATAGGCCATTTTAGGCTATTTGTAATACAAACATGAGACGCTGCTTTTCACTGGTTTCATTTCATCATTATGTGGTGATCATTTTCCCAGGTCGTCCTGCACATCTCTGGGACAGAGTCAAAGCTTTGCTGGATTTCTCAGTTTTAAGGAAAAACATCAAACATTCCCACCTTTCAGTTTCAAATTCTGTTTTTAGTTATTCAATGATCTAAATTATTTTCTATAACTAAATCTTACTTAAAACATTTTTTGGCCCTTTTTAGGCAGGCCAAACAAAACAAATGTTTGACAGAAAGTTGTTGTGGCTGAAATGTAAACTAGTTTATTTGCGCATCAAACAGACACATCATGCAGTATGATGATTTTTCATTTGGAGTTGTGTTTGTCTCCACCTGATGTCCAATATTCACCCACTCTCTTTTTCGCTCTGGTTTGGTCCCCACATTTTCCAATGTGAGGACGAACTGCTAGTCCCTCTTTTTAAGTAATTTACACTTAATATCTTCTCCCTGTTGGCTGGACTGAAGTTGAAGACGTGCACATGGACTGTTTCACTCATTTCTAATAAATGTTTTTAGACCAATCAAGAAAAGATTATTTAATATTGAAAATAATTATTATGTTTCAGTCCATGACAGCTCTGAGAAAAAACAAATAAATGTAACTCAGTGTTAGTATAACAAATATTATATGGTGATAAAGATGTTATTTTGGTAATATCTCCAATAGCATCAAAGAGGAAATGTAAAAAAATGACCAAGGGGAAAACAGACAGACAGAAAAAGCAGAGAGTGGGAGAATGAGCGATGACTCCTCTCTCCACATCCTTTTTGGTCAGAGGCCGTGACTCTGCTCCAGCCTCCCACATGGTACATCATCCTCAGGCCACACACACACGCACACACACACACTGTGAGTGACAGAACATCTCTGTACCTGTCCCAGGCTCTCTGTGTTTATTTGTCTCCACACCAATAAACCGGCTCTGGTAGCGCCTCACCACATGCTGCCCGCCCTGAACAGCTGAGCCGGCTGGATTACTGGCAGAATGCTGTGGAGCAATTTCCAGTCAATTTCCCACCACAGAGGAAAAGATCACTCACAGCAAATACTCGGCACCTCTCTCTTCCTTCCCATCATCCCTCTCCACGCTCCTTCCGTCTTACATAGAATCCCTTCTGAATGATTTGAGTTGTAGTATCGGTTTGAGATAGGGTGTGTGTGGGTGCTTGTTTCCGCTGTAGAGAGTCATCACTGAGAACACAGTGAAGGTTATTTTCTAATGCTGCAGGGGCACATGTGGACAGGGAATAGTGGACGGACACTGGAGGGGCCGGCAAGGCAGCCAGCTGCAGTATCAAAAGAGCAGCACAAGATCAAAACAGAAGGGATATTATGTCTTTACTTTGTGACCGTAACAGCAGGAGAGTTGATCTTTTTGATCAGCCGTCTTTCCCGAAAACAGTATTCCACATGTTATAAGCCACAGGAAAGATGGCCAACATACTTTTTAAAAACACTTTCATTTGAGGGTTTCTGGTGGATATGTGTTTTATAGTGCTCCATACTACCTCAACTAGTACAGTATAAGCTGCGGGATGGATTAGATTATATTTGCATCATCCGAAAAGTCATTGAATATGTACTTAGACCTGAAGATGAATTGTACAAACAATGAAATAATACACTGTTTGCAAAGGAAGCGAGGAACATAACTAAAGCCACCTGTACTGTGCTGTTACCATGTCCACTATTTTTTATTTTAGCATGCCAACATGTGCTATTTATTACTTTATAAGTATATTTTAGGTTGATGTCTTTAGTTTGATCATTATTTGGTCACAAACCAAAATATTGGACAATGTAAGCTTTGATCTGCCTACCTTTTTAGGTGTTGAGCAAAAGAGACAAAACCATCATCTTGTGTCAGGGTGGTGCTATAAAAAAAAGACTTCAAACTATGTATGAATTGGATTTACCGACCAAAAATAAACACTACCATGAATTAATTAATTATGAATCTGACAATGAAGTAACTGGAATATATAGAGTCTTCACTCGCGAAATAGTCATGAATCCGGAGATGGGGAAGTGCTCACAGACTGCTCGCAGTAATCTGTTCTGCATCTGAGGGTTCAACACCACCCCATTGTGTTCTCCCACTGAAGCGCTGCACAGGAAAGCCCTGAACATAACCCCTCAACGTTGGTCTCTCTCTGAGAGTTATCCCACCTGCAGCTGTCAGACAAAGACACACGAGGAGACGGGCTAAATTATTAACACACTGGCTCATGAAAGGAAAAGCGAAGGGGGGGGGGATATAAAGAGAGGGACAAGGTGGAAAGAGTTTGAAGAGGTAAGAGCAACACTGGGTCTACAGTATATTTTTGAAGACTTTTGCGATAAAAGTTCACATTGCATTCAGGAGACAGACTTCATTCATCTATATCCTTCATTATCCATATCCGAATTCCTCTTCACAAGGACTTATCTTCCTCCTATCATCTTCTTACAGTTTCTCGCTCTCCGCTACCCTTTGGTCTCTCCCCCATCCAGGTTTGTAGAATCTCCCACGCCAGATACACACACAGGATATAACACGCCTGTTTCCCCACAAAGCTCCGCACTGTTTGCTCGGTGTGTTGATTTGTTTATAGGCTTAAAGCCGCCATTGTGCAGCCTGCCAGCAGTTTACTCTCACACTACGGCTGTAATACCACTACTTACTACAGTTTCTGTGCATGTTATGCAGTCTTTGTTGGTTATGTGATTCAGTTATTTTGACTCCCTGTGTGTCATCCAGGAGGTTGTGATAGTGGTTGCGGATTAAAGCCACTACTTCCTGCCTTATTAGCACTTTAACTATGGATGACATTTTTTTACACAATACTGGCCACTATGCTCCAAAAAGTACCGGCTTGCGTTACAGTAAAAAGGAGAATTAATTTTTTTACAAATATTTGGGAATTTATTTTTTCAGATAAACAGTAAATGCACTTTTTTTGGGTTGGGATTATTCATGGGAGGCCTTTTTAAAACTCTATAGGATTAAGTTAAACATTTCTCGATTTTGAAATGGACAGAAGCAATAAATCCAAAGACGTTCCTGCTGGGCCAATACTAATGTGTGTAAGATATGCATTGTCAGGAAGCTCAAAACCAGACTTTTCGTTTTAGGTCATAGCAAGTCAACATTGCCATTTAAAATGCCTTAACTTTTGCTTTTAGGCTAATAAAAAAAAAAACCTTTGGCACAAATCCTCAGTTAACAATGGAGGAAAATACTAAACTAAAGAAGGCTTTGAGGTGTGGAAAAAGCTAGGAAATCCCTCTAAAATTGCCATTAAACTATCCCCAAAAAGATGCTATGGCTCAGTGCGCTCCCCTATCTTCGGATCAGGGGAGAGCGAGTTCGAATACCGCTGCTGTCAGCATGTCGTTGTGTCCCTGGGCAAGACACTTCATCCATAATTTGCCCATATGGGGATTGCCCAAAGTACTGAATGTATGTAAGTTGCTTTGGATAAAAGCATTGAACAAGTGACATCGAGACTATTGTTTTCAGGAACAGTGAAACTCATTTTTAACACCAATTTCCCAGCTTCGTAGTAAAATATCACATTTTCTTAAAAAAACGTTGACACAAAGCTCAAGGAATGTTCATAACCAAAATTTTAATGTGAAAGTTCCTTTATTTCCCAATTCTTGCGCATTTTTATCTTAAAGTAAATAACACCTTTTTTCTCAGTTCTTAATTTTTTTTTATTAGAAATGTTTTATTCACAGGAAGTGAAGGAAGCCCTTGGTGAATGATGAGCGGTCTACTCTCCGTAACAGCCCATTGGCCGGGTTTACTCACTCTCTGATTGGTGTTTATGTTATTCCCGTCCAATCAGCCTTCAGTGGCACGCTTGCTGCGGTGTGTGTACCTCACTGGGATAAAGAACCGCATAGAACCACATTTCCAAATTCCTCACTGAAGTGTGTGTTTTTCTGTCTCTTAGGACTCATTAGCTGCACGTGTGCGGTTTTTGTGTGGATAAGGTGCCATGTTTCCCATTGTTTTAAAATTGCCTTTCAGGATCAGAATCCTGGTGTTTCTTTTTTTGGCCAAAGGGAGATGAAGTATAATCTCTGAGGCAACATTTTCTCATGCGTCCCTCCTATTGAATGAGCAGAAACAGGGCCGTGTTGCGTTGGTGGGCTGGTAGTCAGCGGTCAGAACAACTCCCTGAGCAGACCGATCCCTGTTTGGAAAGGTTAGGCCTTCGTAAGAATCAGCCTGCCTGTCCTGGATCCAAAGTGAACTTTAGTTTAAGAATAGCCTCTTTTGGGCCAAGAGAAACAACGTCTGCACTTTCCTCGTTCAGATTCAGGGAATGTTTTGTGGTTCAGCTTTGTGGGTCAGATTCGACGCTGCGCTCATGAGTCAGTTCTTTTTCTGTTTTCCAGCAAAGTTGGGAAAATGCAGTTTGAGAAAGGATGGGGTGGGTTGAGGATTGTTAAGTCAAGACACTGAGTCAATACATAGTATCACAAAGCTAAATATGATTGCATCTATGTCAGTAAACCAAATCAAACTCCAAATATTCCAGATCAGCTGTCTTGTACTGGTGAAATACAGAAGTCAACATTGAACAAAGTGCACGTGTATTTTGGCCTTTGGCTCATAGGTGGCAGCAGTGAGCCACTGTTAACTGAAGTCAGTCTGGTCTGGGGAATAAAAAATACTTTTGCATTTATAGGATCAAACTTTATTATAGGGAATTAATCGGCAATCTAATAATTGAAAATGAATGATCTATTTAAATATATATTGATTAGTGAATCAAAAATGTGTAACAATAAATTAATAAATCTTCGGTTAAACAAAATGCTAAATACTCAGGGTTCAACTTCTCAAATGTGAAGATTTGCTGCTTTTCTGTTTTTAGAAATGTTACATTTTAATCTAGAAGATGCAGCGTTGTTCAATGAAAACAAATATATAAATATGTTACTAAAAAGGGCTAACCCAGGTATAAAATAATTACATTTACAGAGGTAATAGAATTGATAGTAATCATTATTTTTATCCAAAAATACATTATTTAAAAGAATGCTGTTTACAGCTTCTCAATTCTGAGGAATTGCTTATTTTCTTTGTTCGACAGTAACATTTGTATTTTAGGATTTGGGATTGCTAGTTGGACAAACCAATATATTTAAATAACTTAATCTTGGTGTTCTGTAGTGTTCATATATAATCAATCAATATTTTTTACCCCCAACATTTCTCAACTTCTCTCAACGATTTGCTATTATAGTCTTTGGAATGACAGACCATGGTTTTGGGTTAATAACTTGAGGTTGCTACATTGAACAACTTTGATTTTTAAAAATATTTTGCAGATAAAAACATTTTCATACTTATTATTTCTTATATGAAAATAAATGTTACAGCCCAATAATAGTATGTCTATGGTTTAGGCATCTTCTTCACATTCCAGGTTTGGATGAGGCCCTCTGCAGGTCAGTGTGTCACATTACTGCTCCTCTGTGGATGGTTAGAGTGAGGCATTGTTCAGGAGAACGGCTATTTAATCAGGGTTTACTTTCAGCTTTTTTAGTCAAATAAGTCAAATGAAAAATACAGAAAAAAGCTGGTCCAGCCTGATTGTCTATAACCTGTCCAAGTTCTCCCATTCTTCACTGCTTCTAAAATCTGATTCAAGTGTCTGGTCTGTGCCGGACTTAGTACCAACAGACATCCAGGACATGATCCAACCATACAGCCCAGCCCTGATAACCTCCGTCAGCAGACACCTTAAACTTTTTCCATCGCAGACTAAAAGCTTACATGTTCAGGCTGCATTTAGACCCATGAGAAAAAGGAAAAACAAATGTCCTCCATGTCTTTTTGCTTATTTAAAAGGTTTTATTTACTACCATAGGTTTCTCTATGTCATGAAAGGCTGACGATTCGGAATAAAAGACCAATTACAATTATTTTGATATTGAATTTGCAATATGATTTACAATACTAAAAGGATTGATCATTTTTTTAAATATTTTTCTGTAGAAAATACTATTTAGGTCCAATCGTATCTGCAGCACTGCAATACCTGATTCAGAAATATATTTTCACTTTTTTTCGCTTTTTGAAAAATATTGCGCTTATTTCAATAACCGACCAGTCCGTATTGTTGATTTCGATAACATTTTGATTAATTGTAAAACCTTAGTATCATGGTTGAAATAAGGCATTATTTTAAGTCTCTTTCATTCAAAACGTCAACAAAATAAATGAAATGTAAGAGATCGAAACTGGTCAAATTGTGCAGCAGAGGTGACCGTTTTTGTATTTGAGTTATCACTGTTCTCTGTCGCTTTCCCTCCCTCTTACTGCATTTGCACCCCTGTAGTGAGTGACTGACAGTAGCCTGTAGCGTGTCTGACAATATGAGAACTTAACCACAATAAACACACAAAGATGGGATCATGTGCTTAATTGGCTAGGTGTTTGACGGAAAGCCGAGGTGAGAAGACGGTATCCAGGGATTCCACACAATATTTATCAAACTCATCAATCTTCCTGTTGCTATGTCTTCGAAGGAGACATTTGGCAATAATAATCAGCTTCATAGCTTCATATTTGATGACCTGTAATGATTTATCTGCTGCTCTGCTGGTTCTGTGATCCGTGAACGAGGCATGTCACGGTTTAAGAGATTATTCTTCAGATAGTTCCAAATAATCTACTTTTATGGAGCCGTGCTGCATGGTTATAATTCACAAGGTAATTAGACCTTACCTATAATTAGAGTCTGACTTTTTGTGGTATTTTCTCATTATTTCAGCTATAAATACCTTTAAGTACCTTTGTACAAGATTGCCAAATGCAAAGTTTAAACCATGTTTAATAGCAAACACATTTTTTATGAAGTGGAAACCTTTGTGCTAGGAGAACCAGGCAATTTTTTTAAAAGATGTAACTAACAGCATGTTATGACAGCACTGCAAAACATTTTATTAAGTTAGCTATCACGTGCAGAACATTGGAAAGCAGTGCAATCCATTGACAATATGTATGGTATATGACTCCATTTTCAAAAACAAGTACTGTTCCTTGTTTAGCAGTGCAGCAACAAGTTATCAGGCAGGATGTTTGGAAATCAATATATCTAATGTACAATTAAAAATATAACCATAAATAAGAATCACAGTTAACTAAAGACTCTTGTTTATAACTTAACATGTCAAAAACCAATAAACCCCAGTTCCCATCATTTTTAAGCCAAGAAAGGCCATTTATTTGAGCATTTTCTTATTTTGTCAAAATATCCAACGACAAACAATATATAAAATGCCCTGACAAAAATATAAAACAAAAGTCTTCCACTGACTAAATCTCCCAATACCAACATGCTTCCTTGACAGTTATGAGTATGAACATTTCGGGACAGCAATCGAGAACTGGTTCCTAATTGTTTGATTCCCTGGAAATGCAACCTTAATCATATGGAATCGTCTCATAAATACAATTTGACAGTTGACAGCAAGAATTACTGGCTTATCCACGTTGCATCATGTTTTGGTTTGTTTTGGACAGAAGCCATGGCAGAGAGAAATAAAGTTAACCGTTAAATATAAGAAATCTACCTTACTCTTGCTGGTTTTCCATAGTAACGCGTTTTACAGTAGCTATCATCCACTGACGATTTTAGTCTGATACTTAACGCAAATTTCTATGCTAAGAACTGGACCATTTCAATTACTCAATTTTATACAATTATTCTTCCATTAACAAAAAAGGCCACAAAATTGTCCTTACATTTGCATCATCGTACTGCATATTATTAATTTTATAAATCGATTCAAGCAATTCTTTCTTTGTATTGTCTATTTATATGTTCCCCTTTTTTTGGCATAGCGGTATTTATCAGTTTACTCAGGGACAGTGCAAATAATAGACATTTCTGTAAATGCGTTTGCCAAGATAGATGGAAAATCTCCCTAAGAAAGAATAATATTTAAAATATTTATATTTTAATACATGACAAATCCCAAGTGCAGCTGTTGCTTATATATGGCTTGTGGTACCTTTTTAGAATGATAAATAACTCTCACTTTAAGATGTTAGCCCTCACAGATATTTCCCACTCGTACCATTTATTCAAATCGTCATAGTTTCAAACTGTTTGCCACGATATTTCAGTTAGTTTCTTTGATTGACAGATTTCGATATTCTCTACAGTGCTTAATAAAGCGTTGGTTTTGACATTGTGGCCCTCACTGATGGCTTCTCTTGCTTCATGCACATGCTGTGCGCCATATCGTTTGATTTTGCATCAGTACGTTTTGGTTGTACTAAATCTAAATCACAACTGTGATAAAAAATACCTCTGTGATCATACCTTTCAGTCCAATTAGTTTACACAAAGCACATTTGACAGCCTCAGTGTTTCAGTTGACACAGAGATTTGGCAGTATGGGTATTTTTCTCCAGTGATGTTTACATAGACTTTATATCATGTGTACAAAGGGCTTTTTGTGAGCAGACTCACAGACTATACATACACACGTGCACACAAAGGCTTAGTGTCAAAAGATCCATCTGTTTTCACTTGTTTGTACCAAGTGGTGGATACCAAACTTTATCTAGACTTTGTTATTATTTCAAGATAAAAATCTGTCATAAAATTATTAATTTATATAAATTATAAACTTATTCTGTCATCAATTGAGCTTTATATTACTCCGTATCCCCAAACACTCACAATGGGCTGTGAGACACAGTGAAAAGATGCAGCCTCACTCAATCCTCCCATAAGTGACATAAGCTAATTACTCACAGTAAACATTGTTGCTAATCTGTGAACACACGTCCTGACTGCTGCTGCCCACACTGCTGTGTGCTCACACCGTTATAGATACAAAACACGCACGCACGCACGCACACTCACATGCACACGCATATGCACCAGCCCAACAGTTCCCCTGCTAATGGCATGTTTGTGTAATTCAGCCGTTTGTTTGGAGTTTCTCCTCAAAGCGTGGCCTGCAGTCTTGTCCCGTTCTAGCGATTGTTTCTAACTGTTTCGAAAATGTTGAACTCAAATTAGGGATAAAAGGCACGGCCCCCCCTGAAAAAACGTGTACCGTAATTGTTATTTCACAATCTGTAAATTACCTTTTTAAAAGTGTCATCATCTAAAATGGTTCTAATCGTTAAGAGTGCAAGTGGGTGTACTCCATGTTCTCCGCATTACAAACGTGTCTGTTGGGTAATTTGAGGATTGCATTGTATTTACAAAAGCCTTGCTGTAATGAGCCATGAGCTCACTTGTTTGGATCATGGGATAATGATCGGGGGAACACAAACAAGAGGAGTTTGAATCGTGGGACGGGATGAGTTACAACATCAGATTCTAATCTAGATTAATTTAATCGTTTTAATCCTTTGTTGACTTAATAAAGGTGTTATTATACAGTGTGGAATTTATTTTGTATCTGTAGCTTCTTTGTATGTGTAGGCCGCTGCCTTTGCCGTTGTGTTCTTTAATTGAAGCTTTAAATCAGGCTGTCATACCTGTATGAAGGGATGGGCCACTCTCACCTTGTCTGCTGTCAGCCAAACAAACGGCCTTTATTCTCAGAGAGAGAGTGGGATGTTCAGGTACAATAAACAGGGAGCCCAGCTGCTTGAGGAACTATTCAACAGCAATGAGACAGATGTACTCTCTTCACATTGCTTTATTTGCACTCCAAGAACGATTGTATCGAGGTCACCTGAGGGCTCTTAGTGCAGTTGAATACATAGTGTTGCATGTTTTACTTTCTAGAAAATGCATACGCAAAAACATATCTGCACTTTAACTCTTCTACTGTTCAATTATAATATAATAACTTTTAAAAGCACTTAATTAGACGTAAACATGATATGTTAGTCATGATAAATACACCACATGACCAAATGTATGTAGACATCAAAATATAAGCCCCGTTTTTTGCCATCCAATGAGCATCTGCTGCTACAACAGCCAAACAAGAAGTCTGATTTTAGTTTTCACACAAGCTTTTAGTAACGTAGCTGCAGGGATTTGCTTCTTTCAGCCCTTTTAACAGTGCAGTCCGCTGCTGGTTGATTATGTCATGTTTTCACCCTGGGATGGATGTTAGAGATGGGCAAATTTCCCATGTTTTTTTTCTTGCAAGCGTGCAGATGCAGAGTTAATGGCAAGCATTGATTATATAAAACTATCCATGATATTTGCATTTCAATTGCACTACAACTACTGCAACTACTTTGGTTGACTTTAGGCAACCATGTTTTTTCTGTTCCCATATTATAAAGTGTTATGTTGGATACATTGGAGGAATGTTACCATTTAAGACTTTGACGCTTTAGTTGGAAAGTTACAATAACATCATAAATATCATAATATGCTTTTAAGCATTCAGATGTTCTTATTTGGAACTAATAAGTCACACGAACCGTTAGAGAATGTCCTAACACTAAAAAAGAACTGAAATGTTATCTGAAAGAAATGGGAATCATGAGACAAGCCCATTCTTGCTGTTTTTGACCTTTTTGATTTTGAGTTTGCAATAATGATTCAGAGGGTGAGTCACGAGCATGGTCTATTTTCTGATACCTCTCCGGCCAGCGGTTAGATGCTGCCAGTTATACGATTGGCAAATAGAAACATTTGATCATTAATCAAACTATCAGCACTTGTTTTTTGTTTCTCTCTGCCTCCTTGCCTGGTTGTTTTTCCTCTTATTTTTCTATCTTAGCAATGGGGTGTCGGAATAGAGTGTCTCAGGATCTTTCAAAGATGTCCTTACTCGCCCTGAGGCTGCTGTAGGATTGTAGTTAAGATCATGTTGACTCCTCCCTATTACCATCATTAGCGCAAGTATCAACAGCATTTATGAGAAAAGTCTCCGACAGTGTGAGAAGCTCGTTGCAAAGTGTGATTCATTTGCCACTGCTCTGTTATTTGGGAACTCTGATTCTGTCACTGAGAAAAATGGTTTCCAGTTATCCACGGTACCATCAATCATCGATGGGGTGAGTTAGGTGGACGGAAATGCGAGGAAGACGAGCACAGAGCTGTCAAAAGGCTGCCAACTGTTGACTTAAAGCTTGTAACCTCACGGCCTCCCTGTGCTCATCCTGAAGACAAATTCACATATTTGTTTTTGTTTGAATCAAACCTGGTTTCACCATCATCATACCATAAATCAACCAACGGTGGCGTAATCAATTTAGCATAAAAGAGACTAAACTGAGGTTATCTGTAGGGCTGCAGTTAATCTTTTGATTCTTTTTTCAAATAATTGCAAAATGTATGACCAATACTCGATTATCAAGACTGTTGTTTGTATACCAATGTATGTATAACTATATTTGAATGCCTCAATTTCCCCTTAAATCCCGCAGTTTAAATTTCTCACCTGTAAAATTGCTAATTATTTGATGGTGACAATGTCACTAAGTTACCAAAAACTTTGATAATACATTTCATTCTTAGCATTGGACATTTTACCGACTGTTCTGCATCATTTAATCAAGCAGTTTTCAAAACGTTCAAGATCAGGAATTACATTAGAAAGTTGTAACTTTAGACTGGCATGAAAGAGAAGTCCTTTAAGTTTTCCACGTCAATTGAGCAAACTCAATCTGTGGAGGAAGATTGTTTGATATGGTCAAAGGCTCTGGAAATGCTGCTCAATGGTCCTTGACATATTTTTGGCATTTCTGTATTGGAATTTCTGGTGCGTTTTTTATCATTTCAAATTCAAAGAAGCTTTATTGGCATGCCCATATCAAAAACAAAGTGTGCACGTTGTACAAGGTGGTACTACAGTAACATCATTAAAAAATTATGTAAAATATACAACATATGGTTCAACAGTAAAACATTATTCCTATCTAATCTAATATTGACAAATACTAGCCTTCATTTGTATTTGTTTGGTATTAAGTCTTAACAAAACAATTCATCATTTATTCTTAGTTTATAATATGTCAGAGATTGTGCCCAATACTGCCCATCAAAGGGCCAGGCCAAGTTGTTCAAATAGCTTGTTTTGTGCACAAACAGACCAAATCCTCACTGCTAAGAGTCTGGAACTAATACATTCTTGGCATCGTTGCCTTATGCATGAGTATAGTAATTAATACATTCAGCCACATTCCAAATGGATGAATCTACCAACATTTCAGTTTAAGGTGTGTGTTTTGCAAAGTAAATCATGATGCTGAGATAGGGATGAGCAGAATTGTTTTTGGAGTCAACATGCTGGAGGAGTTTCCTTTGTGATGAAACCGTGGCAGCCCCCTCATTTTAGGCTTGATAATAACTCACTCAAGTGCTCTCTTAGCGGATGGCGCATCACAGACATGCTTAAGCTGCACTAAGTGACCCTGAGATATGAGTGATATTTGTCCATAAGTGTGTGCGTGCAACCTTTTGGAGCGCCTCGAGAATATGTGTGATCGGACATCCACGATGATGATGATGAGGAGGGAGGGGGTGGGTGGGGTGATGGGGCGATAAATGCAATCTCAGAGAGAACAGAACACGATTAGTCAGGAGATAATCTCTGCTCTCCTCCGTCGTCTGCGTGCAGTGTGGGCAAACTCCAAAGAAAACACCCGCTGTTTTCTTTACTTCTCTCTGCTTTCCACACACATGCGCTCTAAACGATTACTGAAAGTTAAGCAAGAAGGGACAGGGGGAAGAGTGGGTGTTGTGTTGGTGTGCACTTTTTGTGTGTCTGCGCAACAAAAGTGTGTCTACATCGTGTTCTTTCTCTCTCTGCTGTAGGTGACCTCGTCACATTTAGGGGTGTCGGGGTGTAGCGAGAGTTTAGCGGCAAAGCTTGAGGGTCCCTTGACGTTCCTAACTGTTCCCTCAAGCATTCCTTCCCCCGAATTATGAACATAATGATGGGGGAAAAAGCCATAGATACACAAACACTGGCCAGGGCAGTATTCACACTTTCCTTTGACCGGCTAGTCATTTTGACAGTGACGACCATTACACACACACACATGCACCTGGGATTTTGATCTTCCCATGCTAAAATCTTTCCTACGTCTCCCCCGCCACTGGTCTGGTAAGATCTGCTGTGGCTCGGTAATCTAAGCTCTGCGTTTATGTACATGTGTGGCCAGCGCAGGCCACCACCACAGCTAAACGTTTACAATAATAGTCTCCAAGTGATGCCTGTTGTAATAAAAGTCAAGCGTCTCGCCCGGTGCAGTGAAACCAATCTGTGTGCTGATCTTATTATAGTCAAATTAAACTGCCTTGCCTCGGGCAGCCAGGCTGTAGACCGTAGAATAAAAACACCCACGTGCTCACCAGAACCTCTACCTTCCACATACACAGGTGTCATACTGTCTGTGTACTCAAATACATGCGTGTGGAGAAAAAGTTTCAGACATTTCTTGTGTGTTAACTTTTTAAAAGTCACTTGGCTGTTTTGCGCATTTACATGTATGTACCAAGTGTGTTTGACAGGAGTGATGGGGTTGTTTAGGGCTTGGTTTGTCTGACATTGTTCTATACAGCTGCTGCAAAACTTGATATTGTTCAAATACAAATAGCTGGGAATAAAAAAGGAAAAATACTGTTTAAAACGTTCTTATTAACTATGAAGTTAGCTTTGAGTACCTGAAAGACTGGATGCTCCCAACATATTTTCTTCAGCGTTAAGTTTTGATCCTTAGGCCTTTTAAAGTGATACACTTATTCAATTATACAATAACAGATTGCATTTCAAAGGGCTTCCATCCTTACAGCAAATCTTCTGCCCTTCCTCACCCTCAATTCTAAAAATAACTTGGTATACATTCGATTCCCGAGCCGGCTGAACATTTCAGGCAATGTCCTCCCCTCTGTCTCCGCCTTTCTTCTCTAAGATCTCCAGTAAAGGCTCTCTGGTCCAAAAATACACGAAAAAAAAACGACGAACAGACCTTCAAAATATATTTTTTTCTTTAGTAAATCAACATTTGTTTAGAGCAGTTCTAAAGAAAAACAAAACTTTACTTTCTGCCCTTAGAAATATGAAACAGCCATATTATCCTTGATTTGTTTGCATCTATTTATCATTACCAATCGTCATTATCAAGTTATGGCAATTGTTCAATTATTTTTTACCAGACAACTTCTAAAACTACAGCTCATCACCAATTAATGTTTTCAGAAGTTTAACAAAGTTTCTAATCTTCTTATTCCTTCCTGTTGCATTTAATACTTAGTTGTCAGAATAAAATAAACACTTAATAATATAAATTCAACCCCGAACTACATCTTTTTAAAAATACCAGTCAAAAATTAAATAGATCAAAGTAATTGTTAATTAATTGGTTTTTGTATTTATTTGCATTATATAGATCTTCCTTTGTGTTTTTCGATCCTTGTGTGCTGCTAATGTTTTTTCGAAAAAAACCTTTAAATGTTGTGGCACATTTTTTTGTATTACTGTAGGAGAAACAAGTTAGCACTAATAAATGTATTTATTGTCACTTGTAAACATTATAATTGGATACCTTTTGCAAGTAACAAACCTACAAATAATATATGTAAATTAAATATTTGTAATGTACAGTGTGCCTCCACAGCTGGTCTGGCTTGTCTTTTCTTGTCTCTGGATTGTGTCTGAACTTGCATGGTTTTTGAAGCCGAGGCCTCAGAAGAGCAACCGAGGGAACGTCCTGCAGCCAGACGTGTCTCTGTCACTCTGTGTTGTCAGGTCTGTTCATTCAGTGTGTGCGCACCCTGTTCAGGTTTAAGAGGCACTGAAGCATTACCAGAGTGTCAGTCAGTACCTCACTGCCCCAGGGAGGGACGCAGCAGCGCACACACACTTACACAAAACACACACACACTGTTACACAGAATCAGTCATGGGTGACTGTACCTTAGCAGGCCTGTTTTCTGGTAAGAAGTGGTTCATCTCTCATTTATTGACTTTGACGTGTGGGTTAAGTAAGAAAATATGACCCATCATAACCACATGTGAAGTCTCAAAGCTACTGTTTCTTATTTCTGCAGATTTATGGATCAGGCTCTCGATGTTACTGTAGTTATAATTTAAAGAGTGCCCTGTGTTAAAGCCTTGTTATTCGCAATTTAATAAGCATGACGCGGATCCTTCATAGGGTTTCGATTAGCCGTGCTCAAAACGTTTTTGTTTTAGATCATTTTAGGATTTCACAAAGACTATTTAAACTGCAGTCAGGCAAAAGACGTCAGCTGAGCACTTACATACAGCAACGTCCTTGGAAAAATAAAACAATGTGTTTGGATGAAGGATTTTCATCCGGGGTGTCCCGGAATGATTATAGCTGCGGTGTCATTGGAAAAATTCACGTCAAAGTCCTGCAACCAAAATATTTATTGAATATAATAAGAATCTAAATATAATGGCCCATTACAGAAAGATATTATATTATCGGATTATAAATATTTATGCATGTTTATCATTTTAAAGTTGCAGCTGGTAAAATATGAGCTCATTTAAATTACTTTATGCACTACTGGGTAACTATGTCTTAACTTTTAGAATCTGTTAAATAACTATAGCTTTTAGAAAAAATACAGTTTAACTCTGAGATGTACAGACATAACAAATATTAAGTAGCATAACATGAAAATTAAGTAAAGTAAATGTACTTCTTTACTTTCCACCATGGCCCTTAACTTGAATGTATTGTAAGTAATAACAAAAAAGACTTCCAACCTAGCTCATACAGCTTTGGGAACTCTGTGCTTTTAAAGATTACATTTATGTTATTTATGCATCCAAAATAATTTTGAAATGTGTATAAAAAAGATATATATACAATTATGTTATAATACCAAACTTGGATATGACCAACTGGATAACATACATTTGATCTCTACATTGAGTGATCTCATGTACTAAGTTAGTAACATTTTAAATAATAAAATAACCTTTGTCAATCATCTTTAGTTAGATTCTGCACACAGTAGTGACCTCTGGGTTCTCATAAATGTTGGGTGGACATGAACAAAATCTCAAAATATACTGGAGATGAGGAAATTAAAACTGGCAAAAACAATGAGAGCAGAAAAAAAGAACATCATTAAAAAATAATAGAAGTCAAGGCTCCATCAGTGAAAAAAATACCCTCTGCTTTTTTTTTCTACAAGCATCAACAATCTTGGATTCTCTTTACAACTAAATAATTAGTAGGTTGTTCCACAATGTGGAAGGAAAGTGAAATGTACCATGTAGCCATGCAACAACTTCAAGCTTAAGACAGTGTGGGTTAAATTGGTAGTCCGATACTATCTGTCTGTTTTTTTGTTATTAGACTCTAATTACTGTTCTACATGCGTATTACATTGTGCAACACAAAAACCCTGTTGCTTTCAAGTCACCTGTATAAAGCCTCTCACAAGGTGTGATTGTTTCATGTGCCAAAGACATTTAAAGAATCGAGAACGTGGTAATACCTCCGCTAATGTCCCCATCTGAAAGAGCATGAATTGAAGAGCTGATATCAATAGATACAGTACATACTGACTCTTCCTATGCAACGGGAATGCGGCATTGATTATTTAAACTATGGCAAACATTTCCCGATCAACAGCAGCAGAAAACAATCTCAAAACTGTCAGGGAATAATTTCCCCTGCATGTCATCTTTCGCCCTCTGACGCAGATGCCCAACCTTGGGCAGCCGGTATCTCTCTTAAGAAGGGGGCTGCCCTAGCATTTTGTTGTTGTTACCAGTTTATGACCGGGCAACTCTCGGTTAGAGATAGTTATTCTTGTGGGACACCTGGAACACACCCTTCTCGGGGTGTAGATGACCCCGAGCCATAAGCGACAACAACTGTGATTCAGTGTCCCTCAGCTGTTTAGTCTATCAATTGAACAATGTTGATTATTACACTCTGAACTAGTTAAAACCTGGAGCTACAGGAGGGTTCTTAAGAATTGATTGTGGCATCTCAACTGTGTGTTCAACTCGTGGCCCGTAACATGTCTTGTGATTTCTCCGGCCGAAGCTCCAAATAAACCGTCCGTGTTTGCCATCAAAGCTCCAGCTCTCCCTCGTGTCTCTCTTTGAGTCCTGTTTCCAATTGCTTCAGAAGTTTCCCCCACTAAAAACCATCAACTCCAATGAGCCGGTGATTTGCGTAGCGAGGCAGCTGCCAGGGCTGACTTGGCAGATCACCAGGAGTGTCATTGTGGTATGTTGTTTGCTTACAAGTGTAACCACACTGGGAGATTGTCACACAATAGCAGCTCTCATTTTTCCATCTGTGCGTCTGTTGACACTTGCTGTCAGCTTGAGAGATGATCCGTAGTGGCTACGTGATGGGCAGGTCTCGGCAGAATACCTCGAGCGGCAGTTAAACATGCAATAGATTATTTTCTTTCTTATTGCTTCCCCCAACAAATCGTTGTCTGATGGGGTAAGACACGGCCTAATATCTTGGCTTTGAAACAACCATCTGATTGCATTTTATTTTGTTTTCTATATTTTAAGTCGTATTACTGATGTCAGTCTAGTCCGAGGATCTTTGCGCGAAACGTTCTGCTGCCCCTTGGTTGCCTTCCAAGATGCAGTGACAAAAACCCTTTGAAAACTAATAAAAACAACTACGTCTGTGCCCAGTTTTCCCTCTATCTCGCGCAGACAGGAAGGGTTCTGAATATGTGAATATGCAGATCAAGTGTAAGGTATCAATGCAGGAAGAGATTTCATATGCAAGGCTTTGAATGGGTCTCTGTGATTCCGCGTCGGTATCCGCTCCCACGCGGTAAACGGGTAAGGCGACCCGGGCTGGACGGGTTGTGGTCAGCCTCGCCCGGAGATGGGGGAGGTCGGAGAGGAGAGGGAGCCCTTTCCCTCCGGCTGTTGTGGTGGAGCAGTGGAAGCGAGGCCAGGACAGAGAACTCAGTGAAAAGATCAACAAGTCTGAATGAAGTGAAATTCATTTTACGCCTTTACATTACAGTAGAGTTTACAGGATCATATACTTTTTATGGTCACTGCAGAGCCACCACTATGGTTGGTAGATGTTTTTACATACATATTATGTGCAGCCAAAGATAAAAGAAACATAACATATTTTAAAGCATATTTGGAAGCAACCTTCAATAAAAGCTATAACTGGCATGACTGTCAAACATGAAGGGATTAGCTTTAGGCCTAATGTTGTACCTTCAAATAGTATGAAAGTATGTGCCGTGCAAATGATTATTGACTACAGTCTTGTAAGGCGATAACCGTGACATTCTCCGTTGTATCTTGTTCGCTACTACCACTGGGGGGCACCACATTTGAAAATAAATACCTTCAGCATACATCAGGATCTTTGCAATACCAAGACGTATTTCGTAGCCTGTTTATCAATCTTGTAAATCAACCGTTCCCGAAGGATAGCTTCTCTAAAATGTGTGTACAACGTTTTTGACATGGTGAACGAGCCATTGTCAGACTGTCCACCGAGAGAGAACATTCTAACCTTATCTGAAACTTGAGAGTGAGTTTTAAACTACTCCCTGCTGGTTTGTGTCAGTGTGTCTCTGTGAGTGTGTGTGCATATAGTGATATTTTCTGCAGCAAACAGCTGGATAGCCAGAGGTTGTGCATGTGGTTGAGCCAGGTTTCTGTTGGATCGTGGGATAGTTGGGGTCAGAAGACTTTCTTCCAACATGTTCTGCCTGTCGGCTGATCGTCATCTGTCCATCAGCCACCAACTTTTCTATCTACATCTAAACGGTCAGATACTAATCACCCACTGTACAGGGTTCTTACGGTCATTAAAAACCTGGAAAAGTCATGGAAAACAATATTTTTCACAAAGTTTTGGAAAAGTCATGGAAATGTAACTAAAGTTGCATCAAATATAATTTATATTTTATCAAATCGCCGAAATAGTAATACTATAATGAGAATAAACACTATCGTATAGTAATGAAACGTCAAATGGCATTTAACTGACGAGGTATTTTGCTGGTGAGAGATTTTAGTTGCTTTAGCGTGTAGAAGCTAGTAAGCCTATTTGATTTGTTTTCGATAGGCACAACATGTTTCATAATGCAGACCTTATTTTCCTGTTCCATGTTAAATTAAAACTTTTTCAGTGGTACCGCTGAGTGAGTAATTTTTTTGGTCTTGGAAAATGAGGTAAAGGTCATGGAAAAGTCATTGAAAATCATTGGTGAAAAAGTGTATGAACCCTGACTGTTTTAACATGATGCAGTATATTGCAAAAGAGAATTCTCCCCCTCAGTTTTTTAGGGTTGTTTCTTTCAGGGAATTTTCCTCTTACGTGTTCCTTAGACTTTATCTTTCCGTTGTTGTGGGATAAGTAGTGGAAGATGAAGGAAAGTCACCCTTCAGCCATGTGTGGAAGAGAGAAAGCCTTTCCCTTGATATCCAAAACTTCCAACAGAGCACTTCCCCTTCCCGAAAACCCTTCCCCTCCTCAGGCCTCCTTCAAAGACCGGCCACTCCGCAACGGTGCGACCCGGCATGCCGACCCCTGCTCCGATGTTCCCGCCCTGTTGAGAGAGGCGGGTTGGACTTGAACCCAAGCAATTGTCTTTTGCTAACCTTTCTGTGTGAGTGTGTTGACATGTGTCCACGTGGGTATGTAGAAGTGTGAATCATGATTTTCTGCCAAAAACGAGTTGCTGGTATCTGAGGTCACAGACTGTAATGGCTGAATGGTGATGATCTAAATACTCACAGAGGGAAACGGTCAATTTTAAAGTGACGAAAGATGAGTCATATTTAGGGCAGTGGCTTTGGAAACGATTTTGTTCTGATGAGTGTTGGTTAATAAAGATGAAAAGCAGGGTTTGTTAAACTTTGGTTTTCGCTTTTATGGAAATATATTATTTTATTTAAAAATGGATCAAAACAAACCAATAATGAAATACCAGAAAACCATTATATTCCAAATAAAAAAATCATGGAGCACATACAATATGATTTTCAGACTCTCCTTGTCCCACAGTAAGCATGTCTGGGCATGTCATCAACTGCAAAGAAAATAATGAAACAAAATCATAATATATCAGAAAACTGAAAAAACAGCTTCCCCTTTATATTTTTATTTCTAATATTTACACATTCAGCAGCAATGGGGCATCATACTCATTCATTTGAAATATTTTCTTTGTTCACCTAATGAACCAATTTTTTTATTAGCTTCATCACCATTTATTTCACTTTTTGATTTGACCAGAATAATTAACAGTTTACTATTGGTTATATTAATTAAATACACAGCAGGATGCAGTGATTATCAAGTTGGGTGGTCAGTGTCAAAGGCAGTTTGTCTGTTTAGCTGTCAGGAATTGCTCATGCTGTGAATGTTGTCCATATTGTGAAGTCCAGACTCAGTAACTGCGTAGCCTTGTCAGACCAGTTTCTAATCCATCTGCTATGTGGAGCCATTTTAATAGAGATGGATGACCAAGATTAAATTCCCATCAAGGCCCGGGTTCTGTAACACGTACTCCCACTAGGCACGCTGTCATATCTCTTCCCAATAAGGACAGCCTAACATGCCATCATCTGGAGATTGATGACTGGTATTAATGAGGATTAGTGGCTGTGTGTGTGTGTGTGTGTGTTTGTTTATAAGTGGGCTAATTTTAGCCTCTGTGCAAGCACTCCTGTAATGTCTGTAAGCCTCTCCACATTCCAGCGACAACATGCACAAACACAGCATGGTTTAGATATTGTAGTGGGGTCACTTGTGAGTGTAATGCACAATATCTGCGTGTGTATATGCACAACTGCTATCAGGGTTGTGATTGATCAGCTCTCCTATTTAAGCCGCATACTTTTGAGTGTTCAAACAAAGCACAGCACACATGGCTGGCGCTTATATGCAAATATGAGCTGCTGATTTATGTACTTGAATCAAAGCCAGTTTATAAGTAGGTTAACAACACACACTTTAGTTTGTTGTTCACTCCTTCTTTGTCCACCACCTCTTTTAACATGACATCTTAGAGAATGTTAAGAATGCACAGGTACAGTGATTGAGAAATAAAGGTGGGAAGGTGTTGTGTTGGAGGCAATAGACAGGAAAAAGGGGGAGATGGTGAAAGACACCGAGGGAGGCGTGGAGATAAGAAAGTGCTATTGTCTCTAATCCGCTCCAGATGAAAGCTGTTGGTGGGACAGGGTTGGGAAAGGGCGGGAAAAAGGTTGGCCGCTCCTACATCACACCATCCTTTATGACTCCTCTTGCTCTCAAACAAACTGTCACCATAGTAATGAAGGAGAGCAACACAAACATACATGTGGTCACAAATATGCAAATATCTGACTGCAGGGTGATGGAGGTTTGTCAGTTTCGTTCAAACAGCCCTCTTGTTTCTTTGTTTTATCTTGCTGTGTACCAAGGCAGGGCGGCTCTTCAGGTTTCTGTTTCAGCACCACCATCTTAATCACTTTTACATTTAGATATTCAAATAAAAACAACATCATTGGAAGACTGTACTCACTGTATTGTTAAATACAAATGTTATCCCAAAAAAACGAAAACAACTTTAACAACTTAGGCTTCTAGACTCTACCACACTTTACTTTTAGTTTCAGTTTTATTCAGAATTGAGATTTTGTTGTTTTGATACTCAATGCTGTGAGTTATAATGTTAACTTTATGCTGGCTAATACTTATTTAATATAGGTCAGTAAATAAATGTGTTTCTGTTAAAGGGGACCTATCATGCAAAATGCACTTGTTCATGTCTTTTATACATGCACATGTGTCCCCTCTGTAAAGAGATTCTGAAAGTTTCAGGAAAATTTGCTCACTTTTTGTCCTGATCCATTTATATAAAAATTAGGGCCGGGACTTTAACGCGTTAATTAAGATTAATTAATTACACAAAAATTAACGCGTTAAAAAAATTAACGCATTTTAATCGCACTTATTTTTGCACCGCGGAACGTTTGTCACTGGATGAGTTTCAGGGGTACCGATTATACTGGAGCACCAACTAACGCTCATGACTTCAAACAACAACAAACCACAGTGAACAATAGTCAAACATGAACGAACAAGCTGATGAGACCGCTTTGGTTGGCCCCGTGGATGGGACATTTTGTTTTAAAAAACGGACGGATGGAAGCATCGATAAGAGCACGGTTGTTTGCAAATTATGCAAAAAGGAATTNATTTTTCATCAGGATATTGGAAGAATAGGAGGGATTGAGGTCAATCACTGGCACTTTTTTATTTTATTTTAAATGGTACAGTACACTTTATGTTGAACTATTTATTATGTTGTTGGTGCAACTGGCACTTTATGTTGAACTGTTTATTTTTTTTGGCCAAGGTTATTGAGAGAGTTGGACTGAAATTGATTAGATTTTTTAAATCAACTGTTGGTAAATCAACAAAGTCTGTTATGGCCTCTGAAGCAACAGAGAGATGTTTTCTAATAGTCAGGGTTTCCAATGTTCTGAATGTACTTGAAAGTATTGTGTTATACTTAAAAAACAAAGTGTTATAGTTTAAAGAAGGTCTACCTACCTATAGGCTACCTGAATCTCTGAAATGTACTATATTCCTAAATATGCTATTGCTACACTTTATGGCAAAAATTGCACTTTTCTGTTGGTCTTGGTTAAGAACATCCTTGAAAAAAAATAAACAATGTTTTGTTGCTTAAGCTTATGTATTCAGTCATTATTCAATGGTATACTAAAATCCATGTGAAAAAAATTGCTTCTCACTGTTCTCAGGTCAAATATTTATATGTGATAAAAAATGCGATTAATTGCGATTAATTAATTACAAAGCCTGTAATTAATTAGATTAATTTTTTTAATCGAGTCCCGGCCCTAATAAAAATCTGTCTGAAAATGAGCTGATCAGATTTTAGCCACTTTATGATGTCATAACGATTTTTTGGCTTGTGTAACCATTAGCCAATCACCAACCAAGGTAACCCCCCGGCCCACCTTAACACATGAATGTCCTCCTAGCACCATTGTGTTCTTTTTAACCAAATATCTCTCAGAGGGGCGTGGGGAGTGGCTTCTTATTTTCATCTAAAGTAACAGACAGAGAGTCAGCACTTTTGAAACAAAGGGGATTATGCTACAATGATCTGTTTGGTATTTCCAGCCAAACACTTCAGAGACATGTTTTGTATATATCTGAGACCTATAATATATTGATGAAAAACAGTATAATAGGGGACTTTGAATTGTATTATTAGAAGAAGAAGCATGCAACATAGAATGATCACATTAATACTGTCAAATGTTTTTGCCATCCAAGTTTATGGATTAAATCAAAAGACAGTCCCGCGTGATTTGATTTCAAGTTTCGGGAAATGGTAGTTAGTTTGATAGGATAAGTAGACACCTGGTTATGCATAAATGTGACAAAGAAATGGGCTTTCTCTATACGTAATTTGCTTCGATTACATGTTTTTAGACCCCTTTTACAGAACTGTGTTTCTTGTTTACATGACGCTGACTACTTCAATGCTATTACAACCACAATACAATCCTTAATCATCTCTTTAAACAACACTTCAATGACTCTGCAAGACAGACGAGGAGGTATTTATAACTGAACAGCACCCTGTAACTGCCTGGTCATAACCTTGATCCTGCTCCTTTTCCTTTCACACGCACACACACAAGGGTGCGCGTACACACACACACACACACACACACACACACACACACACACACACACACACACACACACACACACAGCTGTTCCTGTCCAGGGGGTCCTGGGTGGACCGGGATAAACTGGCTGGGGTTTGAGGTTGGGAGGTGGGGCACTATTGTGGAGAGAGGGGAGTTTGTGTAAATCAGGCATAATGTTGGATCATCATCTGGGCTCCGTTTCGGTCCCATGGCTCTGTGACAGCTACCAGAGCAGGCAGAGTGTGTGTTAGTATGCGTTATTGTGGCGGACTGTGGTCAGTGCGTGTATTTATGGGAGTGTGTCTGTGTGGTGGTGTATGCATATGACTCCATTTGTAAGTGTGTGTGTTTGTGTAACCAAGAGAGGTAGCACCTGCAGAGGCGGTGGTCCCTAAACTTCACTTCTATTAAGGGATAATGTTTGTGTGTGTGTGTGCATGCATTCGTGTGTGTGTGTGTGCGTGCGTTGGTGGCTTGATTTGCTCACAAGGACATCATTCATCAAGTGAGTGGTGCAGGGTTGGGGTGGTGGGGAATTAAGTGGGGTCTGTGGGAGCGTGAGCGGGGAAAGGGAAGATTGAGAGGGATGGGAAAAGAAGGGGAATGGGTGTAGAAGAATGTGCCAATTTGTCAAGTCTTACCTCCCCCAACCCCCGCCTCCTCTAATCAGAGAGGATTCTGGGTGCTGATTACAGCCAAATGGAGCAGGGGGCAGCAGCTGGAGTCGGGGGTAAGGTGAGCGAGGAAAGATGGGGAGGGGGGTGGAGGCGTCAAGGGGATCATTTTGGTCCTGGCAGGGAGTCTCTGATGTGGGAGGTCCATCCTCACCTCTCCGCTGAGCTCTCACTTTGAAGTCATCTGGTCCTGGTCAGCTGATCCAAAGTGTGAGGAACAGAGATAGAGAGGTTCAGTTGTCTTCCTGTGTGTTGTAAGAAAAAGGTTTATCTTATTCATTCATTCCTTAAACAAAATCTGTCAACATTCACAAATACTAATGGAATTGTGATTTTATTTCTTTTCAATACCAGAGTTTTAGCAGTCCATACAAATACCAGTTAAGTTAATCAATTCTGGGAAATGCAAATCAATACCATGTTAAAGACAAAAGGGTCAGTCCCATGTACTTCAAAATACACGATTGCATATATTACAAAAATATTGTTAGGAAGTCAAACATCATCAAACCATAATACTTTTTTGTTCACAATCAAGCATTTTTAGAGAAAAATCGTTTGTCCAAAACTGATTTTCTGTTAGTCTTAAACCCTGTTTCCCTACATTACTAACGTTATGGGTACGATGGTACCTGCAGTAGAAAATGTGGACACTGACTATTTTATATTAAAACATCCATACTAAAACATTGATACAAATTCCCTTTCTGGTTTTATCGTGAACATGACCTTACAACCCCAGTATTGACATGTGAAATCCTGTCAAGAGTATGTCACGGATGACATAGATTGCTCCGTGCAACCCCAGAGGCATGGACACAGCCTGCTGCAGTTAGACCTGTTGCCATATTTACAAGCGTGTTCCTATTTCCTAGCTTGGAGTGATTGATTGGTGGTAAATGTCTGCAGGGTAGATCACGCGATGGGAATGAAGGGGTTCTTCTTTTCTTGATTGACATTCCAGGGAGTTCCCCTTCCAAGGAGCTCTTATCCAAAGCTGAAGGAATGGGGTGTACCACTGCACCTCTGCTCTCCTATGAACTGGTTTTAGACTCATTACTGATCAGATTTATTGGCTATTTAAATATTGGAGCATATTTTAGATATGATATATTTGATAATTTAGATTTACTGCAACCCCTTCATATTGTCATAATGTTTTTACATTATTTACTGATGCATTGCATTAAATATCTTTGAGTTTTTAACTAAAACGTTCAAATTTAAAGATATCTACCTGTGTTCGTAAAAAGAAAGATGAACCGCGGTAGCAGCCCTAGTTATTTTCTTATACTAATAACAGTGTTATTAGTATTATTATAAATTTTTTGAAAATATTTGGCAAATAAGTGGTATATTACTATAAACCTATTATGTTCTGCATCTTTTAGCCAACAACCAGGTTTCTGTTGGCCTTCTTTTGGCTTTTTTTTCTGCCTGGAGAACTTTTCATTTCTGAAATTTTTTGGTATTTTCTTTAATAACGTTGTGTTACTTACATTGCAGCTCATTGCAACATGATTCATTTCTATGGATGTCTGATTGGCAATGGTCCTGGAAAAACTGTCAAAATTAAATGATGGAGTCTTGGAGCACAAACTGATTGCATTGGCTCATGGCTCAGGCACCCCTTCACATTTCCTTTATTTCCTTACCCTGAGAGATGGAGTAGGGCAGCAGAGGTGGGGAGACTGGCCACCACCTGTTCACATTAATGCCATCAAGAAAAGAACGACGCAGCAAAAGAGTGAAGGAGTGAAAGAGGTAGAGTGGGATGCCTGGAGGCAGACAGGGACTTTCCAGACTCGACTGCATAAATCCTTTTTGACAGCCAATCTGCAACTCTCAGTCTACCTGCCCTGACATTCACTGCCGCAGCACGTACTTCTCTGCGCGTGCACATCTCTGCGCGTGCACATCTCGCGTCTCAATCTGTCTCTCCGATCCACCTGGTCTGTTTGATTTGTATTTGTTCATTGCCATAGCTGCAGCAGCCTCCACACTCACCGAGCATTAAGAGGCCTTTAATTAGTCACAACAAAACTTAAAGATCGATATGAGATCGCGACGATGAGTGAACATCAGTGGGGGGGATTTGTGGGTAGATGCATGCCATGGACAGATAAGTAAAATATAATGTTAAGCTTGAATTTGCCTTCATGTTGAAGTTACCGAAGTTTATAGTTGTAATCCTGCAAGCCGATGAACTTTTCAGTACTTAGCCATTCATTCTGTAGTTGAATAAATTATTGCGCCATTTGTTTTTAAAGCAAGCTGGTGCATTTCATTCTCAACATGAAAGGTGCCAAGGAACACATCCTCAGTGATCATTTGTATCCCTGAGTGAAATTAAGCTTTTAATGTGTCCAAACACATTGTCTAACAGGATGAAGATAAGTGCATGTTGTCACCTACAACTATTATTTATCACCCGAGGAAGTTTATTCAACATAAACAATAGAACAGTGATTGTACGTTTTGTCATGTACAAGTTTATCGGGCAAATCATTTGGCCTGTTTCCACTAAAAGTACCTTAATGTTGCTTTAACCAAGATCCAAATGTAATCTGTCCCTTTTCTCAAAAAACAAGTTCCTGCAAGTATCTCATGGCCTAAGAACTGTCACTACTGCAGTGCTGAATGGCGTTCACTTATAAAACAGACACCTTGCTTCGACAACTTGCATAGCACATATCTAACTTACACAGCAAACAAGCCCTGGGTGTCACTAGTCAATATTAACTAATACAATGACAGGGTGTAGACAATGCTTGTATTGTGAATTGATGTAAGACACAAAGTTATGTTGACAATGCTTGCTGAAGATCTTTGTTTATTTAAACATTTGTAATATTAAAATATCTGCAAGCTTTTAATACAATGTGCAGATCTTTTTTTCTGATTCTTGCCTTGGGAAGTAAGTTGAATTTTCATCATGGATATATACCAAATCAGAAATGAAATGGCAGATTGTCCCCTTTATCACCTACGTAGGCCTCATTTGCATTGTTTCAAAGATGTAGGTCCTTTTTTTTTAAAGTAAGTAAACTTTTTCACAAATTCATAGTGGCACCAAAACAAGGTTCCTGTCAGAGATTCTGTTTCTGCTAAGGTGCTGTCATACCAGCCTTGAACATTGGGCGATAGAAGTTGCGTTTAACAACCAATGCCATTGTTGGACTTGGCCAGTATTTTGTGACACATAAAGTAAGAGTGTGGATTTTGAGGTGGTGGAATTCCAAACAAGACTGTGTATGTGCATTTTGGACTTCACGGAAGTTTGAAACCATTAAAAGAAGATGCAGGTCCTCATGGCTCTGTTGATGCGGAACATATAATGGATGCTTTTGTGTTTATAAATATTTTGTCGGGAAACCAAGTCACGGCATTTATCTACAAAGGGAAAGATTAAAGTCTTTTAGGCCTTTGTTTTCAAAGACATGCATCTTTTATCGTTATACCTGATTCCTGTAAACTAATATCCTTCATTAACCCATCGATAAAGCAACTCATGTAAACCATGAGAGCCGTGTAGGCCTTTTGTGCTTCTCTAAAAACTGTTGTTAAACAGACGTTCTATTAATAACCCCACTGTTTGGAATTCCTTAAGGTGCTTCCTGTAATTAGTGCTCTTTAAAGGGTTGAATTGTTTCCGTTTGTCAATATCTATATATAATCTTCAGACCCATGTCACTTGTTAAACACAAAGGACTTTGGTTACAGGGGGATTCTTGGCAAGACGAGGGTGTGTGTATGATGTTCGTCGTTATTTGGGAATATCTGACAAGCTTGCAATGTTAAGAATAGGTTGATGCTATGTGAGATACCTGTAGTCCATGGTGTCTACGTAACTTGGTGAGTGATATTGTTATTGAGATCCTGTGAAGCTGACAATTGAGCCGCCCGACCAAGCAAGGAGGCAGAGAGTTCAAATATAACCCGGTGTGGGCATTTATTCCTCATGGGCACATGATTCACAGCCTCAATATGACTTTCCTCCCTGAACACAGTCAGCAGCCTCAAGGATCTCACACACACTAATGGCACATTTCCACTGCAGCGGGGTAGCCCCGTTTAAGCGTCCCTAAACGTCCTCGCTCAGGCCTCGGGCTGCCTCGCTGGCCGTCCGAGGCCGTGGCGCATTCCCATTACAGTTTAGGACCTGGGGTAGCAACACAGTGTAGGCGGGGCACCTGTGCAGAGACATCCTGGAACACTTTCACATTTCGAGTTGTTCCGTCGATTTCCCGCTGGATTTTATCATCCCCAATGAGATGTAGGAACGTCAAAAAATGCTGTGTATAAAAATGCTGCAAGCTTGCTTCTAGATATATATGCGACGCTAGGGATGATCTCGCGCGCGATCTTGTGACGATTCTCTCTGACCAATCAGCAGTCGAGAGTGTTGACGTCACTAGTTCAGCCCTGGCCTGATAGAACCACGATTTTATGGGGCCGGAAAAAGTACCCGCTAGCCTGTGCTACGCTATATGGAAAGGCCACCAAAAACTGGCCTGGCTGCTTGAGGACGATTAAGGACGCTTAAACGGGGCTACCCGCTGCAGTGGAAATGCGCCATAACTGGAAAAACAGAGCCTAAATACACACAGACTAATCAAGCCACCAAGACACAGGTGAGGGGGGAGACAACACAGGGCACCAGGTGACCACAATCACCAGTAACAGACAAGACGGGAGGGGGAACACTTTTCAAAATAAAACCAGGGAACAAATCCACATACTTCGCCAATAAGGACGCTACACAATCCGTAACGGAGGCCAAGATCTATGGCCCCAAAGATCTCCTCTGTTACAGATCCATTTAAGAACACTTGGTTCCCAGAGTGAAAACACTCAGAGAGCCAACACGCGTTCCTGCGGGATGATGCAATGTCATCCACGCCTCTGTCTTGCACTCCCTGTCACTCAATGCTCACTGCCTACACCTCCTGATCTCCTTTGAACTGTATTGTGTCTGCTTCTCAGAGAAAGGCAGATTGGCACACTGCAAGGAAAAAATAGCACTTTGTTGTTCTAACAGGTTTCTGTACATGCAGGCTTAAGTCACACAATTACAACAAGACAGAACTGGAGGCGGAGAGATTCCCCCTCAAGTGTCATCACAACACTTGGTGATGGTAACACAGCTCTGTTTGGTGAGTGCGCTGTTAGCGTGGGCCTGCATACAGCAACAGTAGCTTAGGCTACAGCAGGTTGCTGGTGGAAACATAGGCTTGTGTAGTAACTCAAAATCCTGTTGCTCTACATCCATACAGTCCTCACTGACCTCTGAATTACTAATGAACGAGTAACCTTATAGTTCCTGTTAATTTTGTTTGGGTGAGGCGCTGACAAACCTGTACAGTACGTACAGTTTTTCCCCTCCAAAAAATTGCCAGAAAGAAATAATGTCTTATCTACATGCTGCCGTGACAAATACATTTCCCAACTTGGGATCAACAAAATCTAATCAATTCCCTTTCCTACACCCGTTGATAAGAAGACATAACAGTTTAAAACCTCAACTTGGGCTCTCAGATAAAGGTATTGAAAGTGACTGCAGGATTCCCTTAAATAAATAGACACAATAACATCTAATGGGCAATCCCAATTTAATCAAGATTGTTGACAGGCGTTTTATACGGATTTGATTGGCTTCAATGTGCAAACACAGACAGTTTAGTTCCTTGTGCAGTGTGGTGCAGATATTCAACACAAGGAGAAAATTATTAGTTAAGACTTCGATCTGTTAACCCAGGGATCTGCAACCTTTTTGACCAAAAGAGCCATTTTGCTCCTTTTTCCCCAACATTTTTTTGTCTGGAGCCGCAAAACATATTTCATAGCTTGATAGCTAATAAAGTTGTATTTATTGTTATATCAGACAAAAGCTACAGTTTTTTGCATTTATTAGGCTATTTATTACATTATATAAAACTGTTAACCTCTAATAAAAAACAAAGAACTCCTAAGGAGAATTAAAAATAATACACAGGCCTACTTTAAAATAAATTAAACACAGCACTTGGGAGTCCTCTGCACATTTGAAGGAAAACAAATATAATTAAAATGGGCCCACTTTGAAATAAATAAAATATATAGCTACACCCTAAATAGAGTTAAAGGTGTAAGAATGGAGAAACCAGCTAGAATTTGAAAATACACAACCGGAAAGAATCTGCCACTTCCTTACAGAGCCCCTCCTCCAACACACACGAACGCGCACATGACCAATGAGGGCACGAGATAAGTTTGTGCACAGATGGAAGGCTGACAGGCAGGTAGGCCATCCAGTTATTTTAGCCGAGCCGGCTAAAATGATTGGTCGTGCTTTTTACAGCGCTACGGCTTCCAGAGATTAATTTTTGTATGTATTTATTGTCAAAGCATTTAATATATTCATTGCTATCGGGATGTTAAGAGCATTCCATGGAATATAACAACAAGTGTTTTCTGAAATAAATTACATACCCCATTGAATTATGACTGAAGATCGTCAGCTGTCTTCCTCTCCCTTGTTGTTCCCGTTGTTTCTCGATACGTAAAGGCTGCAGTGCAGCACCTTTGACAACTTCTCTCTACATATCAAACATACCGGTAAACCAGCATCGTTTGCTTTGAAAGCATATAACTCTGTCCACACAGAATTAAATCCTGTGTTCCTCCGGTACTTTTCTTTGATTTATCCATAGTTCGCTCATCGAGCCGGGGGTCAGGTTATTCACCCGCGGGAAAAGCCGCTCGCGCGGGACCGTAGCAGGATGTGACGCATATTTTAGGTGATCTAATTAAAACCGTTTTGTTTTTTTATTTATGTGTCACAGTATCACCTCAAAATACAAGATACGAAACATTTTCAACCATGCAACAAAATATAAATAGTCCTACAAATACTTTTATTTTATTTCCTTCTTATTTTTTGTCTAAGCTCAAGGGAGCCAGAGCAGAGGGCTTTAAGGGCCGCATGCGGCCCGTGGGCCGCGGGTTGCCGACCCCTGTGTTAACCCATAGTCTGTTGATGAAAATGTACATGAGCCAGGTCTTAATAGTTACAAGAGTTACCTATTCAGAAAAGGTTGTCTTGATTTGAAAGTGTTGACCTAAAGCAAAATCATCAAGTCATTGCTCTGTCATTCCGGCTTGCGTCACATCTTCTAGCATTTACATTTTTCCTGACAATCGCAACTTGCCGTCAACATTTTCTGGGACATGAATTTGGTTTGTGTGGTTTCGCTGTGCAAAGCATGTGTGTTTGAATGTTAGATCACAGTTTGCGTTCTGTCTCCTACAAGCTTTTTTTTCCAACCATGAAGATTGATTCTTGATCCCTAACAAAGAAGTTGCCTTATTTAAACATTCTCAGTTACCAGTAAAAAAGGTGTCTGCTAACCAACATCAATGTACCTTCTGGGTTTGTAGTATACCAACTAAGGCAACAAGCTGGGACCATCTAAAACACAGCATGTTTGTAAATGGTAAATTTACTTTTTTTAAAGCGCTTTACAACTAAATCTGCCTGGGGAAACCAATATTAACTGTTGGCCATGCCACTGGCAACTTGGGGTTAAGTATCTTGCCCTAGAACACATCGACTTGTTGACTGCTAGAATCGAACCTCTGATTGGGAGTCGGCCGCACTACCTTGCGGCAACAGTGGCCCTTTTTAGGTAGATATTAAGCAGTTATTCAAATTATATATATTTAAGACTTTAATGCACTGTCTGAGAATGAATTCCCAAGGCTTCTACTTATTTAGCCATTTTAGCAGTTGTTTTTCTTTGTTATTGCTGTGAATTAGAGTTAAAGGATAATTGCACAAACCCATCCATTAATCCCACTTTCTGATTACTAAGAAATTCTCTTAACACTGAGTGGAGCAACGATTGACTTAAGTTTGGGGTCTATATCTTGACTTTATGATAGAAATGACTGAAACCATAGTTAAGTCGATGAAAGCGTATTGATCTGTCTGTCAGTTTGTGAGTTGCCAGATCGGGTCTAAACCTCTCTTCTGGAGGGATTGCAGCCTGTTTGCTTTTGCCCTGTTAACACACGACTGCTCTTTACTCATCACTTTACAGGCTAATTTCAGTTGGCCTGTAAAGTGATGAGTAAAGGAGTAATCGATTGTGGTTTTTCCCATCTTACCCCCACCCACGCTCACACAAACACACACCCACACTTTCTCCCTCTGCCGTATGTCTATTTTTCTTCTCTTTCATACCTGCTCCCTTTTTCCCTCTCCCAGTGGTCTCCACCTCCGGGGTGAATACTTTATTTAGGTGTTCGCTGTCGGCAGGAATGTGCGTGTGAGTTTCAGGGTTTGACAACGTAATTCAAAATAACGAGAAAGTGCTGCTCACAGTGGGGCAGCCTTTCTCCTGTAATTTCTCTGGAATCTGAGGTGTGATGATGGTTGTGCGCACAGAGGTCATTCATCTGCTGCTTCAGCGTTTTAGTGACAGCAATGGACAAGGGAACAAGGTTATGTAGGGCTGATTTTGTTGTGTTATTTTAGGATTTCTCTGTTTATTTTGAGCATTAGAAAAAAAGTATACTATAGTAAATCAAGCAACGCATTACATATTTTTACTTAAAATGACAATGACAAGGACTTGGCTTCAATCATTTGCGCCACAATCTTCATCCCATTTTACAATATAAAAAATGACTTAAACACATGATTTACTTTTAGGTGAATCGAAGATGTTTTAGTTAATTATTCATTTTTTCAGTGCATGAATAATACAAATTAAGGATAGAACATAGTAAGATTTTTTGATTTATTTTGTATTGTCAAATTTAAGATTAAAACATTTTTCTAAACCAATACATCTTTCTAGAAATAGATATAAATGAAGAATAAAAAAAAAACTGACCGAAAGAAATACAATTGAAATGTACTCATGAACCTAATACTTAAAAAATCTAATGTCTACTAGATATACTGCATTCATAATTAGGATTCTAACCAATGTTATCCCTGATATAATTTATCAGTGGATCTCAAATTGGACAATACACATTGTGAAACACAAATGCTATATTCTCATAAAGTCCCACACTAGAAAATGTTTATTGGGGTTGAACATTCTATTATATATATGTATATCTTCGATTCAAATCATTTTGGAAAATTTGGTTCTGCTGCTATGTACTGTAAAGTGAAGTGTTATTTTTTTCCAATGCACAATAGAACCTCCGTTGTTAACCCCTGTGTATGTCGTTTAATGCCTTCAGATAAACCTTTATGGAAGGCCACGCAGGTATGCAGTAGGGCTGTCCCGAATAAAAATGTTCGGGTTCCGGATATTCGGTAGTAATCAGCAGCGAATATTCGGTGCGAAGAGATTTGTATTTTTTTTTATACAAATATTTTTCAAAAAAATATTTTTTTTCAAAAAGGTTTCATAACACGCTCCGAATCCGAGACACCTGACAAAACGCTGTTAAGCAGAAGCGCAGAAAGAGCATACTATTACGATTTATATGTATTTATTGTCTCAGTACTTGCAAACATTAAAACTAAATATGTCCTCTGTAGGGTCTGCTGTATTGTTGAGGATGTTGATGGCTGGGATGCGTGGGGATGCACCTACAAGTTATTATACTGCGGTCAAGCCAGCCTCCACTCGGGTATTCTATTGATAGCATACATTAAGAATTGTTGTTTGTTTTTTTGAAAAAAAAAAATTTCTTTTGAAAAAAAATAAAAAAACGAATATCCGAATAATGAAATTTAAACCAGAATAATTGGCCAACGAACGAATAGTCGAATATTCGGGTCCAGCCCTAGTATGCAGAGAGGCCATGCCTGAATAATTGTAGCTCATATTTATACATCTGTCAAGTCACACACACAGACACACAAACACACGCTCACACACGCTCACACAGATTCACATTCCCCAGTTTCAAGCGTGCATTTCCACAGGCCTTGGGTGCGCAGGAAATAAATGAAACCACTAAATGCAGCACGTATAGCCTGTACATTTAGAACCTTTTAAACGGATCGCTTTTTTTTCCGGGTCGGCAGCGGACCCCCAATGCTGACAGAGCCTGGCTGACTTCCCAGAATAGAACAATATCTGCCAGGTAGGGCGAGGGGCCCAGCAGTCCACACACACACACACACACACACACACACACACACACACACACACACACACACACACACACA
>NW_011364467.1:0-2041 GCF_000735185.1 Notothenia coriiceps
GATCACTACGTGACAGAAGTTTTCAAAACCGTTTATGGTCTCCGGTACTTCCAGTCCAACGCCTACTGCATGCACAGCGTTAGAACATCGGGCCTTCAAAATAAACGGGACCGCGACCCACCAGTTGAGAACCACTGGTTTAGAGGGTGACACAATGTGTGTTCTGTGTGCTTGCCTGCACCACATGTGTATAACTCAATGTCATGTTCTGTAGCCAGTAGCAGCTCCTCTAAAGCCCTGAATCTGAACGAGATCTACTCTCTCTTTCTTTATTTGTTATTAAAGCTACAGACCCAGAGTCATCTCTTTAGTAACAGCTGGAAGAGAGGGGGGGGGGGGTATAGAAGTATCTGTTTGGGGTTTGGAGCAGGACACTTCAGATATCTGATACCCACAATGTATGCCTACAAACAGCATGATAGGAGACCTTTAATGTGAAGTGGGCGTGGTTCAATCCAAACTGGGTTTGACGTGTTTTAGAAGTACTATGGTCTGTGTTTACATTAGCAAGTAGCGCTAACTAGAAATAGAGGGCTTTGAAGCTAGAATGGGTTTCTGTTTGGTATTTGGAGCAAAACACTTCATAGACATGTTTTAAAAAAATATTTGTATATATCTGAGACCCATAATATACTGTATGCCTCAAAACAGCACGATAGGAGAGCTTTAAGGCGAGAGGTTATGAAGGTGGAAGCTACTCGGCCGGGCTCTGGCTGGCGGCTCTCAGCCGGTAGTGGAAGCGTACGTCTGCGTCCGGCAGCAGGATGCCCAGCCCGGCCCGGCTGTAGTCCAGAGAGACCCGGTTCTGACCCGGCTGCAGGTCCAGGTCCAGGTACAGCAGCACCAGACTCAGGAACTGCTTGATCTCGTTGACGGCGAAGTATCGTCCGGGACACATGGAGGCGCCGGAGCCGAAGGGCATCAGGAAGAACTTCAGCTTCTGCCCGCTCTTATAGAAGTCCGTCTTCACTCGGCCGTCCTGGACGAAGCGGTCGTAGCGGAACGACTGGAAGAAGAGGAAGAGGAAGAAGAAACAGGTTTATCACCAGGTAGCTTGACTTGGTGTCATGGTGCATACAAACAAAATAACATACAAAATATTTGAAATAATACAAAATATATAAACGGGGGTACCTGGGGGTCTTGGTAGATCTCGGGGTATTTTGAGCAAAACACTTCAGAGGTTTTTTTACTGCACAGATTTGATATTTTAATCCGTTCTATTTCAAAGGAAATGCTGCTAATATCTTTTCTTGTTTATTTTTTAATGTTATTATAGTTTTCTTAAAATAGTTTTCTATCTGTGTTTTTAAATTCTTGTTTTGCTTTTATGTCTGCACCACGACATCAAGTCCAATGCCTCGTACGTCAACCCACCTGGTGCTCAACCTGTTTCTGAGACATGTGTTTTTATATCATATGTGCCTAAACATAGCATAATAGGAGACCTTTAATGTGAAGTGGGCGTGGTTAACTCTGAGCGGGGGGTACCTGGGGGTCCTGGTAGATGTCGGGGTCCATGTGCATGCTCTGGGGGTAGAGGGCGATCACGTCTCCCTTCCTCACGGACGCAGAGCGCTCTTCATCCAGACGCAGACTGAAGTCCTCCTGAGACACCCGGATGTTGGTGGAGGCCGAGGACAGACGCAGACCCTCGCTGATGGAGCTCTCTGGGGAATAGAGATGTGAGAAACACACTCAACAGTGTTTACTGACAGATCTCAGGTCTGATCATACAAATACCAAAGACCGGATTTCAACCAAAAACAAATTCAGTCCCGTTTTTCTGGTCAGAGAATACGAGACATCAGGGGCCGTATTCACAAAGCATTTTATCTTACCGCTAGGAGTGCTCCTAACTCGCGCTAAAACATTTTACGTAGGAGTTTTTTCTTAAAAGTTATTCACAAAGCCGCTGAGACCTACTCATACTAAGGATAAATCACTAAGAGTGAACTAAGAGTGACGCGCCGTTGCTATGGATGACGTCGATTCTCGTGCATGAGTTTAGAAGCGGTCAGTACGGTGATTGGTTGTTCAG
>NW_011364468.1:0-4059 GCF_000735185.1 Notothenia coriiceps
GCCAACAGGCAAAGGATTCTGGGAGCAGATGGGTAGTGAGTCCACAGGTACAGCTTCCACCTGGACTCAGATCTTATATCATAAAACAGTTTCTATCTGCTTCCATCATCATGGAGAACACTAGAGGGGAGACAGTTATTGTTCAGACAAGTGTATCTGCACCGTAATGTGCCATATAACACATCGTAGGAGCACTATCTCCAATACGGCCGCGGTAATGGCCCATAACATACTGCAGGAAGTGAAAGAAGAGCTGGTAATGGGGCCATTATCTGAGGGAGAGTCGGAGGAATGTCTTCACATCGTGAGGAGACTTCCCTGCACCTGTGAGCGCCTTCAAACCCTGTTGTAATTACAAATTATTTTCTAATTAATTTTGGGCCTGATGTTCCATTAGCTGGCGGTTATGCGGGTTGCAGCTAATTGAAAAGCTTATTAAGCTAATAATGTTTACTTTGTCTTGTGTGGGTCGGCCCTTAACCCCCTCTCTCTCCCCGTCTCCCCCTCTCATCTCCACGAGCTGTTTGCTTTTTGTAATTGAAGATGGGAGACGTTGGTGTTTTTCCCCCTGCAGGGCTGCCTCACTCCTCTAATCCTTATTGACACGGCGTCTGCAGGAGATGGCAGGAAGTTAACCAGCAGTGCTGCTGTGTCCCTCATTACTGACTGCCAGGCTAAACCCCCCCTCACTCTCGCCTGAAACAATCACATGAGTGCTCGTTTCTACTTTATATCACTGTCTGCCAAAGGAACTAGTTTATCCATGTGTTAAAAACACAATGTGTTCATACATGCGCGCATAGCCTGAAGTTACATTATGACACATTCAGGGGCGGTGAGTGATGAAGACTCACTCTCTTTGACATGATGTGTTCTTGCTTTGAGTCGCATTATTCTACAGTCATTCAATTGTGAGACCAACATGTACTTCATAAATTCAACAATAAAATATTGTGTATTTCCGTAAAAGAAAGGACTGCATTACTTTCTGAAGAGATAAAACTCTATCAACGGCAAAAATATTACACCATGTGAGTTTCTGTAGATAATTTATCCAATTTAACTTTATAAGGCAACAAACAAAACATGCTCACAGGACACAAAGCTAAATGCTAACCGTGTCATTAATCTACAGCCAATTCATCGAGCAAACCAACATTTAGTTCACAGTTGCAAAGCAAAAATGTTGTGTATTGCCACTTTAGGGAAGCCATTAAAACATTTATAAGAACTTGTAGTACTTTAAGAAGAAATACAACCGCACCTCAAAGTTACAGCATATCAGCTTCGATAGGTCAGATTTCTGATCATGTAAGTTTGAGGAACTCGTGTATCCATGTGTTAATAACACAATGTGTGCATGCGTGCAGAGCCTGAAGTAACTTTGAGAACCATGTGAAGGGTTGAGTGATGAAGCTTCACTTCCTCTGACATGATGTGTTATATTTTTGCTTCAGTGTTTGTATATAAGGCGACAAGCCAAACAGGCTGACAGGACACCGAGCTAAATGCTAATGTTGTCATTATTATACATAAGTTACATTTAGTTCTTAATTGAAAAAAGGAAAGTATTAGCTATTGCCTCGTTAGGGTAGCTATTTCATATTTTTTAGAACTTGTAGTTATTTCTTAAGACACAAAAATCTATCAACTGCAGAAATATTATTCCATCTCAGATTCCCCAGAGCACATAGTTTCCTCCATATTATTTACTCATGATTTTTGTTGGGTTTATCCATGCATTAAAACACAATGCGTGCATACATGCCTGCAGAGTGTGAATGGGTTGAGTGATGAAGCTTCCCTTCCTCTGACAAGATTAGCACAGACACTTAAACTGTCAACCCTCCCGATTTTCGCGGGAGACTCACGATTTCATTGCCCTCTCCCGGTTTCCTCCCGGGGTCATATTTCTCCCGATTTCTGACAAAATCAGATTTACTCAGGACTTTTTCCACTCGGACTTTAATACAGCTACACCATTGTTTGGTTTCCATGGTAACACGTCTCTTTAGTAGCGCGCAACTGAAAGTCTGACAGTGTGAGGCAGATAGTCACAGAAAACAGAACAAGAATCGACAACTACTCTACTCTCTGCTCACTCCTTTCCTGCCCACACATATGCTCCATCAAGGATGGTGCTACAGGCTACACTTAGAACTACAATAAGCATGTTAATGTTAATCTAACAGCTCCGGCGATAAACTAGAACCCCCCCCCATTTTGCATTTTGAAATGCTCCCGATTTCTGAGGTCTCAAGGTTGGCAAGTATCATGAACTCACAGACAAACAGCTTGGTCTGTGAGTTCATAACTTTAAGTGTCTGTGCTAATCTTTGTTATCTGGAGTAATAATTCGGTGTAACCATGAACATGCACTCATCTCTTTTTCTGCATATATCACTTCATCCGATCAACCAATCACATGGCGATTATTAAGGGGAAATGGGCGTGACCAATACAACCAACTATAAACCCGCCAGACATTTTTAAATGGTTTGAAACAAGATAATGCACGGTGTGTTAGTTGTTGTTTTTTACGAATCAGATCAAATCTCACGCAATCAAACCTTGGAAACAGTGGGTTATGGAAACAACTGTCGGAAATATCATAGCAGATTTCTTATCCTGTATCCTTTAAATTATTTTATATTTTGCTCTCATTTGTTTATAATAATTAACTTCTGATAAACCTGAGTCAGCATCACAACAAAACAAGGTATTGCACATCAACTGTTTTTTGCCCAAAGTTGTCGTGAAATCCAACCAAAACAGGCATCACACGCATGTTTGTGTGCAGATTCTTCTCATTATAAAATACTCAAACTGATGCTGCGTAATTCTTGGGCCATGTCAATTTAATTGGTACGTCTGAGCGTTATCTGAGTAGCATGACAGGACAACTTCCAAGACCCTCGAAGTGACAAGAACAAAGAAAAACAACAACAATAATGAGTGACTAACATTCGCTAATTTTAGAAACAGACGTCTTCGCCGATTATTCTCCCTCCGTTCTTCGAGACAATAGCGTGTCTTATGTGAGCAGTGACAAGTTCACTGTTTGCTTCACTCGTCTTCTCAGGAATTAAGTTTCAGTGCGTTGCTTTAAAAAAGTACTTTTTCCGCCATATTTATAATTCCAGTCAGGCTTTTTATTCCCACACCAGCTGATGGAAACCTTTACTTTGCGCCTACTTAACCTCTCGGTGTTCTCACCTTGTTCCTAAGATTTTTTTTTAGCGGTCTCACCATGGAGTGGAGGAAGCCAAGTTCCCGTCAGTGTGTTAAAGCTAGATTTGCATAAATGATGCCCGGAGTGTTAAGCCTGAGGTGGCTTTCGGTCGAAATCACCAGCTGCTGCAAAATAAGCCACAAACTTTTCCTGACACAAGCGTTTAACCGGACTGAGCTCAGGAGGATCTGAGGGAGAGGACGTTTGAAGGACAGAGTCTCCATGGCAGGCTGATATTAATTTTTCACATTTTCTACACTTAGAATGAAGCCAAGAGCAGATTTTAAGTGCTTTAAGAGCAGATAGAAATCATGTAATATTTAACTGTCTTTTTGATTCCGCAAAACTCCATTAGAGGATTTTTGAAAGTCCCTATTATACTTACCTGGTCTGTCCATATCACGCAATTCTCCTTAACAGTTATATAGATATATAACTATGAAACATATAGATTCTGGGAAGAATAACATGTTCATGGTTCCCAGAGGATGATTACTGCAGGTTTGTTGTGACCCCCTCACATTTTCTCCAGCAATGAAGCTGATATTTGTGGTTTAATCCAATAATCTATGCTTCTGTCATTTATAGATTGCCAATAAAGTTGGGACAGATGTTCACGCCCCCCTCAGTTTGAGTGATAGCCTACCTTGAGCCCCATATTTGGTCAAAATACGCCGCGCTTAAACCGCGCTGTAGTGGCCATGCGCCATAAGATAGGGAACATGGTAAGCAAATACCTACTGAACGTCCTCATGCTGTGATTTGAGCTAAATGCTAATGTGTTAGTTAATACAGTCAACTTTAATACAGTCAACTTTAAACCTCCT
>NW_011364469.1:0-2474 GCF_000735185.1 Notothenia coriiceps
TATGTCTGTTGAAAGACGCGCGGCGGTTGGTTGTTAGAGCGTATCCCACGGCAGACCTTAAAGGTGGGGTAGGTAATTTTGGAGAAACCAGCTCCAGTGCGCTAGAATTTGAAAATACACAGCCGGAAAAAAATCTGCCACTTCCTTACAGAGCCCTCCTCCAACACACACAAAACGCGCACATTGACCAATGAGAGCACAAGATAAGTTTGTGCACAGATGGAAGGCTGACAGGCAGGTAGGCCATCCAGTTATTTTAGCCGGGCTGGCTAAAATTATTGGTCGTGCTTTTTACAGTATTACGGCTTCCACAGATGATATTTTTGTATGGATTTATTTTCAAAGCACTTCAGATATTCATTGCTATCGGGATGTTAAGAGCATTCCATGGAATATAACAAAAAGTGTATCTCGAGCCGGTTTCTCAAACTTACCTACCCCACCCTTTAACACACAAGATCTGTTGGCCAAAGACCATTTTGTTGCACAGGTGGGAGGTGGAGATTTTTCGCGTTAGCCTTCGCAGCGCCAATCCTGCTACACTGGATGATGCTATTAATCTTGCAGCCGAACTTGACCTTATCAGAGGCTTAGAGAGTGGTTACACAGCCCCGGATGCTAGAATGCGCGTGGTTGCTGAGAAATCTGCCAGTGATGAGCGGGTTGATGCACTTTTGGGGGTTGTAGAAGGTTTACGACAGGAAGTACAGTACAGGCTCTAGTGGACCCAATTCAAACTGTCCCGGTACCCCCAGGTTTAGGCCCTTCCCCTCACCTAGGTCAAACACGTGTTCCTGCACCCAAGCAAGATGTTGAGCGAATAAGAAGATGTTGGGAGTGTGGCTGTAAAATTAGATTAGATTAGATTAGATTAGAATCTTTAATGACCACAGAGCTAGGCTGGTGGAATTTGTGTAATCGTTACATACGGCGTGACTGTCCTTATCTACAGGGAAACTAGAGTGGGCATGCACAGAGGGCCAAATGTCCGCCCCCCCGCTTCATCCACTGAGGTCCCTGATAGTCGAAAGGGTGGTTCCGGCTATCTTAAAGCTAAAATAGGTGGGTTTGACTGTCATGTACTTGTAAATACTGGAGCCTCATGCTCTATAATTCCTAAGCAGTTATGGCTTTCTGTTACTAAAGGAGGGTGTGATTTGGGGAATTATGCCGGCAGGGCTACGGCAGCAAGCGGTGGGGGCATGCATATTGTGGGGTGCTGGCAGACTGTACGTCAATTTGATTCCCTTTTGCTGGTTGCAGAGTTTTTAGTCTCCGATATTCCCTCAGAAGAGATCCTGCTTGGGTTTGATTTCTTATCGCAATATGGCGCTGTGGTTGATCTAGGGAAAAAGACTTGCCAGATTATGGGCAAGCAATTTCCTCTGGTTGATCTTAACCCATCATTAAAACCCCAAGTAGTTACCGTACAGTCTGATACCATTGTTCCCCCACGTAGCGAGGCCATAATTTAGGGCCAGGTCCAGAGCGGGTGGGGGGATTATGCGGAAGGGATGCTGGAACCCTCCACCTCCCTCCCTCAACACTGTGACATATTGGTAGCCCGAGTGGTTTGTAAAGTTGAACAGGGCCTGCTGCCATTACGTGTTATCAATGTAAACAACGAAGCGTGAACATTAAAGAGGGGCAAAAGGGCTTTTCCCCCGGGGAGCTTAGTGCAATCAGACAGTTACTGCACCACAACACCTTTGTGTTTAGTCAGGGGGAGACTGATTTAGGCAGGACTCCCTTGATCTTGCATGAGATTGACACAGGGGATGCCAAGCCTGTTAAGATGCACCCACGAAGAATTCCCCTCCACTTGCAGCAAGAAGTAACTGAAAATGTAAAGCAAATGCTGAACAATGGTATTGTTCGTCCTTCCTGTAGTCCATGGGCGGCACCTGTGGTGTTAGTGAAAAGAAGCAAGGGGGGCTTCGGTTCTGTGTTGATTATCGGAAACTCAATGATGTTACTAGAAAGGATGCCTACCCCCTTCCCAGAATTGACGATGCCTTGGATAGTCTTGGTCATGCTTGTTGGTTTTCCACCCTGGATTTGGTGAGTGGCTATTGGCAGGTGGAAGTAGATCCTAAAGATTGCCACAAGACTGCTTTCATCACACACCAGGGGCTGTTTGAGTAAATGTCCTGAGTTTTGGTCTTTGTAATGCACCCATTACTTTCCAGAGGTTGATGGACTTGATCCTCGCAGACTTGCAGTGGACTACTTGTTTGGTTTACTTGGATGATATTATTGTGTTTGGCCGGATTTTTCAGGAACATCTGAACCGCCTGGATGGCGAGCTCCAAAAGCTCCGGCAGGCCAATCTTAAAGTCAAACCATCCAAGTGTAACTTGTTCTCCACGCAGGTCCATTACCTCGGCCATGTCATATCTGCAGGGGGGGTGATGCCAGACCCTGCTAAGATAGAAGCAGTTAGGGGGTGGCCTGTTCCAAAAAACCAGACTGAG
>NW_011364470.1:0-2300 GCF_000735185.1 Notothenia coriiceps
GCAGGGGGACACGTCTGGCACTGCAGGATTTGAGTCCCTGGCGGCGTAGTGTGTTACTGATGGTAGCCTTCGTTACTTTGGTCCCAGATCTCTGCAGGTCATTGACAGGTCCCCCCGTGTGGTTCTGGGATTTTTGCTCACCGTTCTTGTGATCATTTTGACCCCACGGGGTGAGATCTTGCATGGAGCCCCAGATCGAGGGAGATTATCAGTGGTGTTGTATGTCTTCCATTTTCTAATAATTGCTCCCACAGTTGATTTCTTCACACCAAGCTGCTTACCTATTGCAGATTCAGTCTTCCCAGCCTGGTATAGGTCTACAATTTTGTTTCTGGTCTCCTTTGATAGCTCTTTGGTCTTGGCCATAGTGGAGTTTGGAGTGTGACTGTTTGAGGTTGTAGACAGGTGTCTTTTATACTGATAACGAGTTCAAACAGGTGCCATTAATACAGTTAACAAGGACAGAGGATGCTCTTAAAGAAGAAGTTACAGGTCTGTGAGAGCCAGAAATCTTGTTTGTTTGGAGGTGACCAAATACTTATTTTCCACCATAATTTGCACATAAATTCTTTAAAAATCAGACAATGTGATTTTCTGGATTTTTTCTCATTTTGTCTCTCATAGTTGAGCTATACCTAGGATGAAAATTACAGACCTCTCTCATCTGTTTAAGTGGGAGGACTTGCACAATTGGTGGCTGACTAAATACTTTTTTGCCCCACTGTATATATGCGACGCTAGGGATGATCTCGCGCGCGATCTTGTGACGATTCTCTCTGACCAATCGGCAGTCGAGGGTGTTGACGTCACTAGTTCAGCCCTGGCCCTGGCCTGATAGAACCACGATTTTATGGGGCCGGAAAAAGAGGGAAAAAGTACCCGCTAACCGGGGCAACGCTATATGGAAAGGCCACCAAAAACTGGCCTGGCCGCTTGAGGACGATTAAGGACGCTTAAACGGGGCTACCCGCTGCAGTGGAAATGCGCCATAAGTAGTGTGAGGCCCTGCACTGGAAATGCGCCATAATAAAGCTGGTGTTTTAAGGAAAATGGTATGAGTGATGCAAATCTTCCAATAAGGTGTGTGTTAGCCATGCACAATGCTAGGGCCCAAACTGGATCACTTAATAGAATGCAGCCATTAGTTATGAGAATAATTTAAACTTTGTTAGTAATGAATAGCCTTAAAGGTGCCTCATTACAAAGAAAATATCCTAGCAGAGTCCCATCTTAATTTAGGTTTCAAACTTAGTCGCATATTCCTATTACTGAACAAAATGCATTACTCATGACTGTGTCCTCTCCATTCTCATACATGTAACTGTATAGTCTTGACATAAGAAGTTATAACAATTTGATTTCTTCAATTTTTTTCAAAATTAGAATGTACCCGCAGGCTATTCAAAATATCTTATCTACTGTATCAGTGCCATTTTTTGGAAGTTGTTTTTAATAAGGATGGGGTTTAGGCAACCCTTATTTAGGAAATCCCTAATTTAGGACGGTTCTGTTATCAAAAAAAAATTCATATCCTAAAATCATAATGTTAGATTTCCTATAGTGAAAGAGGACTCAATTCTAATGTCATCTGATACTGATATAAATTGGGATTTGTTACTTCAATTTCTGTAATCAGACCCCAGGACCTTGTTGTTATATTCCAATAAAGTGTATTAGCTGTTGGGAAACAAGTGAGGGATCATATCCTTGTTGCCACAGTTACGACTCCTGGTTGGGAGGAATATTGTCAGCAAACATATAGAACAATAAAAGACAAGCAGTGTGCTGAAGCAGTGAATAACACTATAAATAACATTGTAAACAAATCCATCAGCTCAGAAGTGACACGAAACGGCCCACTGCCACATTTCACTGTTTTAGTTTTATCTGTATATCACGACAGGTACGGGTGCAGGGGAGCTCAGGGCGGTGATTGGTCTTCGTGTTATTTCAGCCAGAAAGCTTTCCCAACGACTCACATTCACACACTGTGTAAACTCAGACCTGTGTGTTTAACCCCTTCCGCCTCCACAAACACACGTGTGTAGGGTCACCGTGTCAAAATGTGTCCTGTGTAAGCAACCACACTTCCACCGAGCTAGAGTGTGCGCTCATGGATCGGATGACCCCCTGGAAGGACTTGAAACGCGTTCATGTCACAGCGAGAGACAGCTGGATATAAATGTTTGGAGGAAGATAAAAACTGAAGCCTGAGGCGTGTGTGTGTGTGTGTGTGTGTGTGTGTGTGTGTGTGTGTGTGTGTGTGTGTGTGTGTGTGTGTGTGTGTGTGTGTGTGTGTG
>NW_011364471.1:0-1623 GCF_000735185.1 Notothenia coriiceps
TATAGTGGCTTTGTCCGGTAGACTCAGCTCACAGGAAGTCGTCCCCTTGCACAACTTTCCCCCCGCATTGTTACGCTAATGACTTGGTACAAAACACAGCAGCACCTCCAAGCATGGCGGAAACTGTTTGGTCCTGTTCAAACACGTCATGCAAAAAAAATAATTCTGCTTTATAAAGAGGCAAAAACTTCTCTATATGGAATACAGTCTGTCTGATCGATAGCTATTTATGGATAATAAGGGCTAACTGGACACACTGAGTTTGTTGCTAAAGGCTCTGAATGCACAGCTAACCATCATCACAATCATTCTTTATTAATTTATTAAACAACCAAATCAAGCAGCTGTTTTCCAATATTGTCTATTTGGACAGGACTAATGTGGGGCCAGTTTTGACGAGACAAAACCCATTTTGTCACATTATGATGTTGCCATGTTGGTGAAAATGTACTTATTTCATGGTTTGCATCTTGAAATCTACTTTAGAGAGTTATTGTGTGTGTTTTTACCTTATTTACAATGTTACATTCCTCTTCTCTTTTGCAGTTACAATGTTACATTCCTCTTCTCTTTTGCTTCACCCTCCTTTAAAGCACCTAGCAGTATGTATACGGTTAAGGATATGCAGTAGCAACCCCTAAAGGTTTCAGTGTTTATTGCATACTCCAATATTATTTGTTGAGGGGAATGTTTTTGACGGGCTTAGAATGAAGAATTTGTTTAGGTTTGAAACCACAGGACAATAATCATTAAGATCAGAGCAGTTCCGCATAAGGGGAAAGATTTCTTAACATGTTGGACTGACATTGGAGCAAAAGAAGTGCCCTAAGCAGAAATAGTTAATCTTCTTAAAGTAAGGAAGTCAATTGCTGTTGTTTTCCCATTTTGACTTGGACAATAAGTTAGCTGCAAACTGTTGGATAATCTGCAAAGGGAAGCGTTCTTGTGTAATCAATCGGTTACAGACGGTTCGATGGGAGCAGAGATGTCACTTTGGAAACAGACTGTTCATAACCCGGGCACTACCTGTGATTCAGAAAACACAGTCTCCTTTGAGCCATTATCACGGAGCGATCACTATTCATGTTGATGTCTTCAGATGTTCCGAGGCGGTCCGTGCTGCCTTTGAGCAGGAGGGCTCGTGGCCAATCATTCGGGTCATTTCCATATCACACATCACCTGGTCGTTTGATCTTTGGGAAACATGTGGAGAGGAGGTGTGTGAGGGGTGAGTGTGGCCTGATCCATATGGATGATACAGGAGATGAACTGTACACAGAGTGCTTTTTCTCTCCTCGTATTGATCGCTGCAGTCACCTACGGGTCCGTGATGACAGCTGAAAATCATATATTAGATTTATTTTCACTTGATGTGTTTGACAAGGTTAGCTCTTCAAGTATCATTTGGATACCATTTGAATAGTTATCGTTTTAGCCAAGCTAACAGAGAGTTTCTGGAGATGTTGGTAACATTTTCAGCTTCATATCAGTATGTAGTGTCTCTACTGGGACATGTCTCCATGCTTTAATGTCTTTTCACCCTCTGTCTGAAACCAGAGCCCAGTCTGCTCTGATTGGTTAGCTGGCCGGCTCTGTTGTGATTGGTCAGCGCTTAGAGATGTC
>NW_011364472.1:0-3358 GCF_000735185.1 Notothenia coriiceps
CCTTTTCAGTTTCACAGAACAGAAATTGGGTTATTTACATAATATGTTTACATGATTTTGTTGTGCAATAAAACAACCCGATGGAAACACGATAAAGGAAAAGTTCAAATTCAGCTCTGATCGTAACAACATCGGGACATTCGGGAGGGCATCTTAAGCCATCGCATGACCGCCGGTGGAGTTTCTTAGGCTCCGGCAGCAACTTCGTGAGCGGTGGGAACATCTTTGGCATGCTAAAATATTGCAGAAGGACCTTGCGAAGGTTCATTTTCGTGTTGAATTCGTGTGTCAATTTTGCCCTTCGTAAGGCCATCGTGATAACAAGATGCCCTCACGATTTGACAAGATGCCCTCACGAGTGCCTTACGAAGTTGCCGCTCACGAAGTTGCTGCCGGAGCCTGAGAAACTCCACCGGCGGTCATACGATGGCTTAAGATGCCCTCACGAATGGCCCGATGTTGTTACGATCAGAGCCGAATTTGAACATTTCCTTAATCGTGTGTCCATTTCGAGACAGTGTGACAGGGGCTTTAAAGACTGTCTTCATTGCAGTATAACGGGAAGGTTTCCTCACCATTGTATATTATTTACTGCTTTGTCTCCGTAAGTTTCACCACATACCTTGGTAGTGGTGCTGGCGCCACATGAAGATGCTGCTCCAGTGGGACAGGTCGTCGGACACGATGGGCAGGCGGTTCCTCCATGTCTTCACCACCGTCTTCATGTCGTGGAGGCTGGTGTTTCGGCCCAGGTTCGTCGGCTGCAGCCCCGAATTAATCTGAGCCGCTTCCTGCAGCTCGATGATCTGCTGCGCCGCCTGAAGGGGAAAATAAAGTACAACGAAAATCAGCTCTTGACCTTTTTATAGTCTTAATATAGTGTCTGGGTGACTTGACCACACTCACTTGACTCCAAACTTTTATGATCCATGCAAGGTGGCTGAATTACAGCCGAATGCTTCGTATGCTTGCAAAGGCTAGCTTTTTTATTTACAGTTAACATTTGGTGTTCCAAGACAAAGATCTGGTCCAGACTGTATGCCATCTGCACTTAATCTTGCGAATGTTTTGTCAACACAGAAGTGTACGCTGCAAGCCAAAATGATCACTGCAGAACACACATGAAGTCCATCTGCTGTCAGACAGAGACCAGTCACTTAGATATCTCATGGTGTGTTGCTGATACCGCTTTGATTGCAATATGTTAAAATACTATGTTTTTTTTTAGAGCAGAGTAAGTATTTAATCTGATTTAATAATACAAAAGATGGATGATCACAATAAAAACTCTGAAGAACTTGGACTTGTAGTTTTTCTTTTACATTCCATTTATTTTATTCTATTATAATTATTATCTTATTCTGTAAAAACACCTGCATCTTCCCACGGGGTTCAACAAAGGTCTATCTTAACTTAACGTGTTTGGAGTGTGGCTATAGTTAAGGGAAGGAGGAACACAGATGGTGTAAGGGATGTAAAGAACAAGGATTAGGAGGTATATTTTTATTTTTTATTCAACCAGATAAAAGCATTGTAATCTCATTTTCAATGCTGACCTGGCCAAGAAGGCAGCAATGTTAGACATAACACAAACATATAAAATACAGAGAACATAACTAAGAAAACAAAAGACAAAAAAGCAGTCACTACATTGTGCACATTAGGACAGTAAGAAAGGTACACTACTTATTACTGCATAGAATAAATATAGATATATATAATAAATAATAATAATAAATATAGAAGGAAGTAGAAGAAAGGTAAGAGCAAGGAAGACAGAGTGTGACTGTAATGGATCAAATGACTTAGGTAAAAGCATCAGGAGTACAAAACAAAAGTAAAAGGCAGAAAGAGATGGGTGAGAAAAAGAGGGCTGTTACTCTCGGGTAATGACAGAAATTAAGACAAAAGATGATGCTCGGCTTCAGACTCAACAATCCAGCTGCTGAAAGCCTCCACAAACGAGATGGATCAAAGCAACCAAAACAAACGTACCTCTCCGGAAACATCTCTAACATTACCCGGAGAAACAGCAATGCCTTCATAGCCCCTTCTAACGAAACATATTTACCATTGTTCTTAACTTTGGACGCTTTTTTGGACTAATTTTTAGGACAATTTGATTGAATGTGTGTTAAAAGAAACACAAACACACAACATTTGATCATTAAAAAAACAGTCGATATGATTTTATGCCACATAAATAATTTGGAGTGGAAAATCTTTCTACGTGAATTCAATATCTATATATCCATATAATATGGGGAAATGTGGAAATGATAAGCGAGGGCTTCTGTCTCATCCCATGAATGAAAAAGGCCTCATTGATTGGCCCAAAGCCGCTTTGTGAACATATAATCAATCATTCCACTATAACTGCTCATCAATCAATATTAATGCCGAGCCTCGTCATCGATCGTGCGGCTGATAATCCGTTGATCGCCAGTCACCGCTAAGAGCTGGGATTTGATGATAACTTGATCCAAATGCTTTCTGAACCCTCCCGTATTTGCAGAGTCCGGGATTCTCGTTCTCCGAGGCTCATGAAGTCGTGAATGTGAGACGGAGAGAGTTTGGGGATGGAGATTTACAACCGGCCACTCGGCTGGGTGGAGGAATAAATAGCTTGTTTTCCTTCTGCGAGGGTAAATAAGTGGACTGCATACGCACACAATAAGAAAAGAAAGGAGCCGCCCCAATTCAAATACCCATTTTGAAAAGATAAATGTAGCGAATCGGAGCGGTGCTGAAGACTTAAACCCCCCCCCCTTTCTCCGGAGTCAAATCTCCCAAAACAAAATTAATTAGGCAATACAATATTTTTCACAATTATCTGTTAATATCAGCTGATGGCCCGTTTCTAATCCTTATTCAGAGCGTCCCATTCATCATGTAAATGTAATTCTGCTGCAGGTATTTAATCAAATGGTATCTGATGGCAGGGAAGTAATTACAGCTATTCTAAACTAACTCTTTCTTCCCCCCTCCTCCTCCTCTTCTCTCTCTTCTGTTCACTCTACCTTTTTCAATTTTCTCCTTTTTCATCTTTGCCCCTGTCTATTGTAATCTCTCCGGGGGGACTCAAAGAGGCTTAAAGGGTTTTGGATTTTTTTTTTTTTTTAATCATCCATCTACGATTTTTACAAAATGAAGTGCGAGAGGGAGGCTTCTCCGGGCTACTGATGACCTTTGACATGCAACTCTTCACACACACTCCCCCTTCTGCTTGTCAATGGCTATAAACATACACATCGACTCACTGCAACATGCGTGTCATCACAACACACACACACACACACACACACACACACACACACACACACACACACACACACACACACACACACACCTGACTGAA
>NW_011364473.1:0-2002 GCF_000735185.1 Notothenia coriiceps
AAAATTACAATGACAATTTTATAATCTGACAGCTACACTATGGTATGTACGTTGCTATATTTGCACCATGTACTTTGTCCAACAACAAAAAAGGACCTTTATTTTACAAGGGATTTTTGTTCATTTCATAGTTCATATATATTTTTGTATTTTAGGTCAAGCACTTAATAATTATATTTGATATACAGTATATATATATATCTGTTTATAAAACGGACAAGTCAAATCAAGCAATCTGATTGGTTCTTAGCCGTGATATACTGAGCTTCGCGTCGGGCCGAACCACGCCCCTTAGCTGTGATATAATGAGCATATACCACGGCCTGTCGTGAGCTATTGCTTAATTAATACATGATCATAACAATTAAAATATACAATCATAAAAAAAAATAATAATAATAATTTGTGATTTTTTGTTATAGCGGCAACAATGTTGAAAACCCATATCTTTATCGCAACTCAAAAATATAAGCTTACATCTTTTGTGAATCATCCATCATTGCTACCAATATTGTTTAGTGAAATTGGTGCCTGTACTTTCCCTTTTTATCTCAAAACAGTCAGATGTTGTTTTTATATATTTTTTCAGACTGACATTGAACTTGATATTCGGCTACGTGTCACTGTCCGTCAGATGCTGCTGGGATCCTTCAGGTCAGATTAACAGAGGAGAGCTGGAGCCACTTTGTCAATCGGTGTGTCCTTATGGGAGTGGACAGCCTACTCTTTAAGGATGTGTATTTTTAGCAGACAGTAGGAGAGCTGACAGACAGACAGAGGTCTTGATGGAAAATGGCACATGTGGTTCCTGAGATAGTTGTGTCAATCACCAATGTTTCTTTCAGCTTATTAACAAGACAAAGAAGGTTGAAACCTTTTAATCTCAGTTTCTCTTAATAACTGCTTACCTCCGGGGCTCCTCCTCAGAATTAATTTACGGACCTCATCATAAATGAAGATGAGAAGACTGTATGGGAAGGCACAGAACCACCACAGGGGCCTGATAGGAGGAGAGAAAGAGTAAAAAAGGGGCAGGGAGAGATAGGGTAGCAGTGAGTCACGGGAAGAATGCAAATTGTTCAATTCATCGCAGCCATTTTTGAATATCATGGATAACAACGTGGCGTTTAAGACGTTCAGAGACTTCATTTAAAGGCTAGAGTGACAGGCTAATGGCAGACTATTAGGTCGTTAAGAGGTTATTTTTCGGTTCGGTGGAGATATGCATATGCAGAGCGTACTTCAGGGGGTACATGCGCAAGGCAATGTCCATCCCAGGGCAGTAGGAGAGGAAGGCAGCCAGAGACGTCTCGAAAAACAGACCGAAGATCAGCATCTTGTTCCTGTTGAGACAAAAGAAAGGAAGAGGTTCAAATCTTCAGAAATGTTACAGTCAATAGAGAGGCGCAGGAATGAGTCCTAAGCCTGGGAATGAGTTCGCTTTGTAGCACTTCAGAATACCGTCATCGCCTATTCAGTGTTTTTATGGATGTTTTTTTTTTTGTTAGATAACTGAAAAAAGGACTGGAGGTCAACGCGAGCTCAGGAGATTTTGAGGATTTAATACTACATAAAATATAGACCCTCCAGAAAAACGCGATTCTGCGATCGCAGAATTTACCGCATAATCAGCAAAATGGCGCAGATTTTTAAAAGGCCGCATATTTATCAAAAGGCCGCATAATCCCCGCATTTTTCCACACAAAGTTGAGGAAAAAAAAAGTTGACTCGTCTTGACGCGACGTCATCAGCTCGCGCATCACAGAATGTAAACAACACTGTATAGAGTGAACGTGTGGAGCTCACACGATAGAGAAAACACCAAGATGAAAAAATCTAATCCATCTCATTTACTGACGAACATTTCTACTAAAGACCGGGCAAAAAGTGGGGGGAAACTATTCTGCACCCCGTGCAACTGTGTGTTGGAGCATAAGAGAAAATCGACGGTGACGACCCACTTTGATTCATTCAAACATTCGAAAATGCTTTCTGCTGCTGC
>NW_011364473.1:2041-19387 GCF_000735185.1 Notothenia coriiceps
AAATGATCATAGCGATGTCAAAGATATGGCAGTTTTCATATTGCCACCAGATCTTATATTATTATTTTTCATCGGACCTTTGCTATGCTTTACTTCCTGGTGATCGCCACATCACTTCATATGAATAATCTATTCTGAAATCCCATTTTTTGTTTTTATTTTTTTTTTTTTTTTTCTTTTTTTTTTTTTTTTTTTTTTTTTCTCTCTCTTCCTTCTTTTCTTTTCCCTCTCCGCACCTTTGGTATCGTTACTCCACCCTTCCTCCTCCGGCTGCTCTCACTTCATGCCCTGTTGAAACAGGGAATCTGCGCCCCCGGTCTCGCTGGCGGCAGATGAATCAGCTCAGCCCCATTCGCATCCCACCAACGATGCTGATAAAGTAAGGAGGTGTGGCAGGTGAACCTCAATGATCTTCCTCTGCTCCATAACACGTCTGCGGCGAGGAGAACACACATTGTTTTGAATAAACGGTTAAGGCGACCTAAATAAAAGTTGTAATTCTGTTTATATTACTGCTCCCCTCGGTCCGTCCTTCCACGTGCTGCCCAGCTTCCTCCACAATCATTTACTTTCGCGTCTCCCATCTGACGCGGTACCCCCACCGCATATTGTGGACAGGAAGCCGTTCTTCAGCCAAAATCACAAAGTAGAGTGAAAAAACCCAGCACAGCCTGATCATCCCTGGAAAGCAAATATCAGGCGAAATATCTTTATATCCGTTCTTATTAAGGGGTACGTTACCATCCGAGTTTTATAGCAACACTTATATTTTATAGGTTGTAATTTTCCTAATAATGTCCTAAATGTTTCTAGGATATGAACAATGGGATTCAGTAGTCATAGAACACATCGACGACTTAGTTCTGGGTTTTTTCGTTGCAAATTTTTATTAATTTAATGTAGGGTTTAGTTATTTGTGTGAGGTCAACTCAATACTTGTCAACCTCCCCAGATTTTCGCGGGAGATTCCCGATTTCATTGCCCTCATCACCTGGTTTCTCCCGGGGTCTATTCCTCCTCCGGATTGTTCTCTGCCGATTGTCTGACAAAAATCAAATTACATCACGACTGTTTCCACTCGCAATTTAATACAGCTACAACATTGTTTGGTTTCCATGTAACACGTCTCTTTAGTAGCCGCACACGCACTCAAGTCTGAGAGGGTGAGCAGATAGTTCGACAAGAAAGACGAACAAGAATCGACAAACTACTCGACTCTCTGCTCCCTTTCCTGTAAAAATACAAGTCCAGGCCCACACATATGGTCATCAGGACGGTGCTACAGGCCGCAAGTCAGTGCACTTCTCACAAATAAGCATGTTAGATGTTAATTCTAACAGCCCGGAGATCCACTAGCACCCCCCTTCCCCCCGCCCCCCCAATTTTACATTTTGAAATTCTCCCGATTTCTGAGGTCTAAAGGTTGGCAAGTATGGTTCAACTACATGCCTTTCAGGGAAAACGTATTATGTGCATGTTTCTAAACGGCTGTGTACTCTTCCTCATGCTAGCATCTTTTTGTTACCAGTTGTTTGGGATACCAATTAAACAAAACCAGGAACAATGAAGAATTCATTGAGACATTTCTGACCTTCAGAATAAAATGTTCCCTTTTTTTTTTTATTTGCATGGGGTTTGAAAAAACGATAATTCAGTGCAATTTGAACCAATAAGACATTCATTTATGTATATTATAAATCACAGTGACAGGATGATTGGATAATGGATTGATAAAGACCATTGTGTAGATTAAATGCTGTTATATTACATTTTAATGGTGTATCTCATGACAGTGTAGCAGTAGAGATAATGTTACTACAGAAAAAGTGACAGGGTTCAAAGATAATATGAATGGGTGTCAAAAGCTATTATAATAATACTAATGGTCTGGTATTAGGGTCACTTGTTTACAGGGATTATACCACAAAATGCCAGATAAATTGACTTGGAAAGAGCACATGTTGGACACCCAGCCTCAGTCCACCTGCTGCTTGCCACTTAATATGTGTTCGACAACAGCACCGGTGATTATGTCTTCCTCCCTCTGCCCTCGACAACGTTACTATTCTGTAAGGAAATGGCTCCAGACAGCTGAGGACTGCAATAATAGCCGATGGGTGAGCTTTAATTTCATGTTGGAGAATGTGTTTTGTCAGAGTGGGCGTAACGTTTCCAATATGATGGACATCCCATTTCAAAATGTACGTCTTCATTTAAAACAAACCTCCGCAAAAACTGTGCAAGGATTGACTATGGTTATTAATCATCGTATTTATTCTGATGCTAAATTGAAACCCTGCACCGGGTCAGTATTTATGTTGACAGGCATTAGCATAGTTTCCTCAGTGATAAGAAAATCCGTTGCATTTGCTTTCTGGGGATGCTGTACATTTTCCTTCTCTTCACTTTGGGATTTGAACTCTACTGTTATGTCACTGCAGATCAGATCATCAGTTCAATGTTTTATTGTCGATGCTTCAGGACTTCAAGCTGTAAAGTCAAAACTGCGGCTTGTAAAAGTGATTTGATGTGACCTGCAAAAGTTTTGTCTTGAATTATTGAGCGTTAATGTGAGTATCCGGCTGTTTTGAAAGCGTTCTTCATCTTGTCATCCGACAAAGCCCCGTCACATTTTGGCCTATTTAAAAGCCTATAAAGTTGGGCCAGCCTTTGAGTTACACAATTCCCAAAACCATATAAAACCTAAAAGAGATAAAAAGCCGAGGCTCCAACCAGTGAAACATGATTAAGTAGTAAACAGTTGCACTCATCTCTCAATTTGCTGCAAATGTCACCACAATTAGAAGAAAATTCGGAGACTCTCTGCTCACCTCGGGATCTATTTCCCTTCAATGTGCATGCCTAAACATTTACAAAGGCAGTAAGAAATGCCAAGATAAATGTCAATATTTTATGTTTTTTAGACCTGCTAAGTTTATTATGGACATAACTTTACTGCGGGAGGCCTGTCACAGTGACTCAGGTTTAAGAGCTGTGGTGCAGGGAGCTTATGAGCCACAAACCTATCTGTCCGTACGCCATGCTGATGAGGCGTTCATTGACCAGCTTGTCCGTCTTGGGGTTCCTCGGTTGGCGTTTCATGATGTCACTCTCAGCTGTCTCATAGGCCAATGAGATGGCTGGAACCTGAGGTGAATGGAGGGACAGCACAGTTCATTGTGTGCACTTTGTACAATAAATGTTCAGGGATTTGTCTTAGTGGCAACGGTACAAAGGCATGATGACAGCTGCAGACGTGGGCTACGCTCAACATATCACCATTCATATAATTCAGCATTCAATCACTGGAGAGAAAAGATAGAAAAAGGGCAAGGAGAGGGAAAGAATTAGCAGTGACAGTGACGGAGAGAGGGGCGGAGAGAGGAGAGAGGCTGGCTGTGAATTTCAAGGCGCTCATAAAACAGGAGGGGAGAAAGGTCCCTGTAATAAAGCTCTCATATTGGCTGGTTTGACCAGGTAAGCACCAGAGCAATATGTGGGACTTAAGGCAGGATATCTCTGGATTTGAGAGGGGGGGACACAGCACTGTGTGGAACCAAACACATGCTCGGCGGTTGACAAATCCAGTTGGTTTTGTTGTTACCCTGCCCTGACACACAGCTGTGGAGGGAAACTAGGACAGGATGCCGCCATGTTGGCATTGATATTTTTGTACACCTTTGAACGTTTGTGTAAATGTCTGTTTATTGGCAATATCGAAAATGGAAGCATTCTTAAGTGTGCCACATTCTGCTTTTGATAAACATATTTTGCAGACATCCTTTTCCCACATGGCAGCGCTTGCTAAAAATAGTCATAGCAGACTCCAAGTGCTTCTTGTCACTGCTAAATCTCCACAGAGCCCTGAAGCCTGTTGCCTGGAGTTGAACTAAGCTGTTAACAAGCTGTTAACAACCTCAGCGGCAGACATGGGAAATCTGTGTATATTTTACTTGTGTACTGTACTATAAACACTTCTCTGGTACTTTGTTAAATATTTTCTTTTTAGGTTGCTACTGTACTCTTCAAAGCAGACATCCAGCTGCTCACTCCACCATCATGCAGACATGTTGCTTTGAAGGGAAGGGTTTTTATATGCAAAACAGTTACAGGAATACAATTCTTTTTAAACTTCAATCATCACAAATATTTCAGGAGAGATCTATCCGATAAAGAATGCACCATCTCTGTGATCGCAAGGAAATATTTGTTAACACAAATAAATCTGTCCTGCTGAACGAAAACCAAAGAAGTTAATCTTTAAAGTCAACTGAATACAACAAGTAGAACAATGTTAGCAAGCTTCTCCTCTTTATCTGAAACTCTCAGAGACTTCAAATGGTTCTTGGCAGCTGAATACGAGGCCATTATAGTTTACGTTCCTCATAACTTATACGTTTTCTTGCTTCCAGCTCATTGAGATGTATAGAAGCAGTTTCAGCCGCATACTGTGCAGTGGCTGAGAGCAGGAAAAATTAAAGTTACAGTAATGAACACAAGTGAACAAGTCCTTTTGAATATATTCATCCTGTGCTTCCTTTCTTTTGCAATGATGGATTACGCCCCTCAGGCAAGCGCCGTGCCAGCAACTCTTTTTGTTTCTGCTGGAAGTACAATGGAGAGACTGGCATCTGGAAATGGCAGAGCAGTGAAATGTAAATCTGTATGTGAGCGGCACCCGCTCTTTGTTCTGTTCAAACAAATGGGCAGCGGCAGAAAGCCAAAAGCGAATTTCTTCCACCAACAGAAAGAACAAATTAAACCAAATGTTTTGTTCTTTTCTACCTCCAGGCACCTATATTGAACACGAGTATTAACAGAAGTTTCCAACTGTCACCTTTAGCTCAGTTGTGGCTATGCAACATGCTAACATTAATCGTCATTGAGAAGAATCACCACCATTAGCAAACAATTAGCTTGAGCATTCAGTGATTTTAAATAAAAACCAATAAGAAAGATATTCTAAAAACAAATATTTTGTTGTTATAACCTCCTGTGTAAACTGAATGTGTAGAGAAAGGATGGCATTTGCTTGAAAAGCTATGAAAAAGCATTGAAACCAGCATCTAGAGGGCAGAAAAAGAGAGATGTGTTCAGCATGTCTAACACATCTAGGATGTGTTTCATACGTCAGACACTAAAAACCCAACACAGGCAGCTCACACATCGACTGACACTGCAAGAATCACAGTATGAAGAAAACGGGACAAATTGTTAATATTCAGGAATCAAACAAGCGACAAGGATTACTAACTGACTTAGTGAGAGGGACTGTTATAACAAATGGACGAATAAGGGGCCACCTATAGCTCAATTGGGTTTGGTCCTCAAGCGGAAAGACCATGTGTTACCCTTATTTCCCGCATGTTATCTCCTCTCTCTCCCCGTTTCAATTGGACTAATGAAAATGTGTCTCCAAACTGCATTTGTAGTTTTATTTGCAATTTGCTGCAATATCTTTTCCTTTTTTAAGCTTGTAAATATACAATGCAGTTTTGACATGTTAAAAACAAGAAAAACAAAAGTGAAAAAATGAATGTTAAGTGTTAATTTTCCAAAAAAAACGTAGTCATAAGTATTGATGGAGATGTGGAATCGTTAACATGTCTATAAGGGGTTTGAGGGACTGAGTTTCCCCCCCGCTCACCATGTCAGTGCCCAGGTCAATGCAGAGGATGGTGACGGTCCCCAGAGGAAGAGGAACACTGAGACAGATGAAGAGGAGGAAGGGTGAGATCTCTGGGATGTTGCTGGTCAGCGTGTATGCGATGGACTTCTTCAGGTTGTCAAAGATGAGACGACCTGCAGCGATAAGAAAGACATGAAAGAAATATGTAAGATAAATAAAGGCATCGGGATATTTGTTACATACTACCACGGTATAGTTTTAATAGTGTGTTCTTTCTGCTGCTTCATCACTTTCCAGTGAATTATCCAGACTAACTGAAATAAAAAACGACTTTTACTGCTTCGTCAGCTTATTCACATCACACTAATGCTTTTTCTCAGCCTATATTAGAAAACCCACACTTTAATTAAATACATAGTCTTGTGGCGAGCCTCAAGTCAAATCTAAAATGTGTCAAAGTAAGTCAATTCCTTGAAGCCATGTCATTTCAAAAGTCTTAATAAGCTAAATGCAGGTCAAGTTTCGGGTCTTACGGGTCTCTGAGGGCTGACCGTGATATCCATAACGCTTGGAAATGTTCCTTTCTAAGACCTTACAGTGTTTTTATACAATATACAGACAGAAAGTATGTAGGTAGGTGTGCATGTCTTAAGTCTTTTTTATTATACCAGAACTAAAAACTTTTTTTTTTTTTAAGTCTCAAGTATTTCTAGATGTTGGAGATGCCTGTGACTAAGATTTTCATCGACATAACTACGCTATGTTTGTATGACAAATAAAGAACCTTGAACCTTGAATGTGATGAGTAGATGTCCCAATTGATGCTTCATTTCTGACTACAAATCACAAATCTTAAAAATACCCTATTATGCTTTTTGGAGTTTTCAAAGTTTCCCCTTTACTTCCTGCTGTGTTACAGGTTTGAGTGCATGTCAATGGTCTGCAAAGGCTAAAATCCCTGTGTTTACTTCTGTAAGATATTGATATCACTAGGTTACACTCCCACTTCTATTGGCTAACGCTCCAACACATTGTACGTGATGACATCTCTAAGAGGTTGACCAATCACAACAGAGCCAGCCAGCTAACCAATCAGAGCAGACTCTGGTTTCAGACAGAGGGTGAAAAGAGGTGCTGCAGCACAGGAAGTATGAGAACAATAAAGAGCTTGCTGAACATTAAAGCATGGAGACGTGTCACAGGAGAGAAACTAATATGATCCTGATGATGACCATAATAGGGCCCCTTTTAGTCGACAGCTATAAAAATCTACCACAAAGAAAGCAATATCATATTTTCAATTTCCAGGTGACTTTACAACAATGCAGTAATCTCCAGTCTCTGCTGCTGCATGACAAAGGAGCTTGCAGGCAGGATTGGTTTCATTTAAAACTTCTTAAATCCCCTTTTTTCTCTTTGTTTCTCTGACTCACTTTTTCTATTCTCCCTGCGCCTCCTTGATCTCCCCCACACTCACCCTCCTCCACCCCGGTGACGATGGAGGCGAAGTTGTCGTCCAACAGGATCATGTCAGCCGCCTGCTTGGACACATCAGAGCCTGCGATTCCCATGGCAACGCCGATGTCGGCTTTCTTCAGGGCCGGGGAGTCGTTGACGCCGTCGCCCGTCACAGCCACGATCGCCCCCTGCACCCACAAGGACCCGAGAACAAAAAGTGTCAGGAACAGGGAGATAAGAACAGTGATTTAAGCTTTTCTCTCCACATTTCCCTCTCTCCCCCCCCCTCCCCTTTTTGTCTTAATAATGTCTTTTCAAAGCAGCTCTAGGGAGATTAAATGAAAAATGGAATTGACTTGCGATCATTCACACACAAGGAGTGTGAGAGAGTGAGTTATGGTGAATTGTAGCATGACCTCAATATAGGAAGATGTTTGCAAGTGCATATACACGACTAAAAGATCAGCTCATGCATTATTTTTACACACACACACCAACAAAACCCTGTATTCATCCATTCAACCACCTGCACTAACAATTGGCACACACACACACACACACACACACACACACACACACACACACACACACACACACACACACACACACACACACACACACCTGGGGTCAACTTGGCTCAGAGGGATATTCAGCCTTGCAGCGATGTCCTCGACCGTCTCATTGCACTCGGAGATGATGCCCACACCTTTGGCGATGGCCTTGGCCGTGATTGGGTGGTCCCCAGTCACCATGATCACCTGATGGAGCACAGAAGATCCCGTAAATCACGGAGCATTATCAAGTTAAAGCCCTGTGTATCTCTCCTGTACCTTATGTGTCACAGCATACATGAGTTACAGTGCCGAGTGGGCCTTAAGGGGTCTATAAGTCATCCAAATGTGTTGTGTAGTTACACTGGGGGAAGAATGGCGCTATTAGGGGTTAAAGGTTCAAATCTGACAGTATACGCAAACTAAAATCTTGAGGGATTGTGCGAGCTGCTTCTTGTCTTGAAGAAGCTTTTCTGACACATACAGTCAACGCTTTAGCAATCATTCAAATACAACAGAAATGAGAGAAGCAGGATGGACTAAAGACCTCTCTTCTCACTGTATTACACAAGTACGGAAAAGGACTAGGGTTTTTTATATCCCCAAAAAACTAGTGAATCTTTTATTGGATCTGAAAATAAGCGTTTATTTTTATTTTTTGTTGTTATTAAATTAGATCAGATTTTCTCTCAGAATTCTGGGATTAAATTCAGAGTTATGAGAGAAAAAGCTGAATTCACTATTGATATGTGTATGTAAACTGATGTCCTACTTTATTTGACTTTGAATTCATGTGCAATGTCAATATGTCACTCTAATCTAGTCTAATTCTAAAAATAGAAAAGTCAGAATTTGAGATTAAAGTCAGAATTATGAGTAAAAAAAATTTTTTTCCACAGACTTCTGATTTTAATTTCAGATCCAAACAGAAAATTCACTTTTAGTCGGATGTGAAAATATGTGGCCCTAATCCTGTTCCATACATAAGACATTAGAACATACTGTATGAAGTCTTTCATGAAACATATCAGTGGTTCCAATAAAGTTTCTATTTGAAGTTTATGGCATAACTTTCTGCATGCATTCAAACCGCAGGGAATACATCATTTTGAATATCTCGTATATGAAGGGTGAAGAAAAATAAAGATCATATTGAGTAAATTCTTAACATCTCCAACCCTTCACAATCTGCCGCGGTACACAGGCAGACTGAATGAAGCTGCAATAAAGAAAGAGCGCTATATATTGAACTAAAGCCTTTAGACAGACGCCGTGGACTGAAGACTGGCATTTCACGGAAACGTCAGCACTACATCCAATAAAAAGTTATTAAAGCAACGCCAACATGTGCTGTAGTTTCCCCATGGGCGCAGCTACGAGCAAACACACCCATTTGTTCAGATGTGTGTGTGTGTCTCATTTCAGCTCCATCACACAGTACACCCATAGCACCGTCTGACATTATTTGGAAGTGATATGAAGCCTGTACACACACTACACTACTTTTCTTTTTGCCGCTGCTTTTAATTGAACTATTCCCATCTTAAACCGCACTGTAACTTTCCAGGGTTTGAGTTTTGTTGTGTCTAGTTGTGGGGTTATTTTGCTTTTCTGTTCTCCCTGTCATGTTTTCCTCCTTGTTTCTTGTCTGGTCCTTCTCTCTGGTTGCGGTCGGATAGTTTAAAAATCAGCTCCTAAATTCTAACCCTATCTCCTATTCCTTGACCTCTGAGTGAAACGTCGCGGGGTTAAGGGATAGTGGATAGGAGAATTCAAAAGGACTTAGGAGAAGAGACTGCGGTACTTTAGAGAATCCAAATGCACTTTCACTGTCTGACGTGTTTATGATGCGCCAGCGGACGTCAGGAAAGTGAAATTTATGCTCGTCACCCTCTCACTCCGGTCCACTTTAATACAAATGATCCCAATACGTATGATTATATGAAAATATCTTAAAATAAATACAAATGTATTTATTATAAACGTTAGTCCTTAACATCTATCACTGTGTATATCACCATTCAAACATCTTTTAAAAGTTGAACAAACCCCACACAGCTCCGTGAAATGTTGACTTTATTTGACAATTTCAGTAAAGACTAATGTTCATATTTCTCTTTTTGTTTATAATACTGATGAACGTTCAAAACAAAGCACTTTGGCAAGTTACCACATACGTTTTAAAATGCTTAATAAGCACCGTAACTTTCATGATATAACTTCTCCGTCATAATCGTTTGTTTTCGTGAACGTCCGACTGTTGTGTGACGCAAATGCTGCGGCTGCAAGGCATTGTGGGGCAGCATTTTCTCCTCTCCTTTCGTCAAGGGAGGTCCAGTGGTTTCTAAGCTAAAGGAGGTTATAAAGGAAGTTTTAAACCTCCTTTCCTATCATTCTCTAGAATTCGAACGGCACTTATCATGGCTGCCACTGAGGGACTTCCGGGTCATTTCACTCCGTTAGGAAGGTTCCTAAGCTAAATGGACTATTCGACTGCAACCTGTATCATTTATTTTCGATGAAAATAAGGAGCCACTCCCCACGCCCCTCTGAGAGATATTTGATTAAAAAGAACACAATGGTGCTCTAGGAGGAGATTCAGGTGATAAGGTGGGGGGGTTACCTTGGTTGGTTATTGGTTACACAAGCCAATAAATCATTATGACATCATAAAGTGGCCAATCATTTATTTTTGATACCTTGCTCCATAATAATGTTTGCACCAAAAAAGCTTTTGCAACATTTTTGGATGTGGACAATTGTGGGGTGATCATTGTTTACAGAACATGTCAAAAAAGTCAAAATGGTTTCGCTCAAGATTCATTTGAGAAGGTTATGTGCATCTGGCTATACCATGCTTTTCCCTGGGCATCTATAGCGAGAGTTTCTGTTGACGTTAATAAGGGGGAATACAATTAGACATAAGCCTAATAAAGAAGATTGATTATTGTGAGTTTTACAAGTGAGTTGTTTTTCCTTTACTAGATTAAATAATTAATAATTTACAAGCAGCAAATTTAAGTAATGAGCAGATGTTTGGTGTTTTTTTAAGACTGCAATTATTAAAATGGTGTTATTATTGGTCAATTGACAAATCAATGAATCAGTATCACTGTGCTCTTCTTAGGAACATGCTAGGGGGAAATAATAATTAGACTTTCAACATAACATCTGTAAACACAATCAGTATAGTAACCTATGGGGAGGAAATATAACCAATTTTTTTTTTTTAAAACAAGTTTAGGCTTAAGTATTATTTTGACATAGTTTTACGTGAATATTTTCTTTTTATGTTACTGTACAAGTATGTATTTCTGAAGTCTCTGAAATTGGCTCCACGTTGAAAAACTACAGCATTAATATGTTTTGTAGTAGCCTATAAGTATATTTTGATGATAATACTGTTGTACTTTTAGTTAAATCAAATGTTGGCTCAATTACAAGTCAGGACCTTAACTTGTAATGGATTATTTTAAGACCAGGATTTTTCTACATTTGTTTAATTAAAGGACCTGCTACCACCCATGGAAGAAATGCATGGTTAGCATGAGCATAAATGGCTTCTATGGCAGCATAGTGAAGTAAAATTCCCCCTTACAGAAATCTTAATCAGATCTCAATGTACTGCAAACACAGCTTGATTGACAAATGCTCTCCGGGGAGAAGAGGTCAAAAACAGCAATAGCAAAGAGCACTAAAGATACATTCAAGTAAAACACAGATCTTCCAAATTTTCCACTTGTAAACCGCAGACACAGAATCTTCAAAAATAATTTTTGAAGATTCTGTGTCTGCGGTTTACAAGTGGAAAATTTGGAAGATCTGTGTTTTACTTGAATGTATCTTTAGTGCTCTTTGCTATTGCTGTTTTNAATATAATACATTATTTAATATATATTATGTATATTTATATAGTCTTAAAGTTACAACCGGCCCTTTCAGTGCAACCATAATTCCAATGTGGCCCGCGATGAAATTGAGTTTGACACCCCTGCATCAGTGTATACAAAGAAGATTTGGGCTTTGCAGGCTTGAGCAGAATCGCAATAGACTTTAATTCAATTCAGGTCCAACTCTGCAGAAAACTCAAATAAATAATAATATTAACAGAATAAATGGCCAAAGCTCAAACAGAAGTAATTGGGAGAAACACATTGACAGTTTTGGTCCTGAATGAAAATGAGAAAAATAATGAATAACTCCAGGCTTATCCTTGTGTTTTTGTTATTGCAAGTTAATGGCATTGTTGGTACGGTGGCAGCCAGATTTAAACTCATTACCACAGCCCAACATATTTCCATCAGGAGAAACACTCTGCAGTTTCAAAGACGATGCAAATATGAAAAAACAAATGTCCCAAAACACATTCAAATTAAGAAACATCTTCGCCAACTTCACCACGACGACACATGCGCAGCGCAAGAAGTTTAAAACACGACGGGAGGGATGCACACAGCTGGGATCGGAGCACTTGTTGAAGTTCGGGGATTTTTTCAGAAAGTTCCGAACATTTCTTCTAATAGAAGTGTTTCTAGCACGTTTACACTTGTTGGCAACTGTAAATTGGAGATGCTGAATTTAATTCTGTGCCCAAATTTGGCACTGTTATACTATTTTGGTCATACTGTCACACTGTGTAGCCCAAACACTCCTCAATGGAGTTAGACACTGTACTTTACTTTACTTGGTATTGTTTTGGCACTGCAGTCTTAGCCAGAATTGAAATACACAGACATGGGATTTCAATTTGGTACACAACAATGTTTTCCAATGTGTTTTAGTATATGATATTGTATGCATAATGCATTTGTAATGGACTGGTGATTAAATTCAGGTCACACTCTGCACACATCTCTAATATTTCTACTTGTAACATCATTGTAAAATGCCATTTTGATTAAAAAAAAAAGAATTCCCCAAAGTTCAACTTACAATATCTCTCAAGTGTTTGGCATCCACACTCTGTAAATGTCATCCTTTTGACAACCAGGGAAGAAACGTTACCTGGCACCTTTTAGGAAGTGCCATGCGTAATAATTATGTGTTATGCTCATTTTTTTTAAAGCAGGTGTCACTTTATCAAACCGTGAAATGTGGAATACGCCATTTCTGGAGTGAAACTCACAAAAGCATGTGAATTATTAATCCTCGGTTATGCCTTGGGTGGGGATGGTGATGGCTCGGGTATTTCTTGACAAAGAAAGGTTTCTCCACTTTTACACTGAGCATTTTATTGTGCTGGGCTCTTTGGGGATTCAAGGGATGCATATTTCAACAAGCTGCGGTTCATGAATTAATAAAAGTAACTGATTCCATTTGTATTTCAAACCTGCAACCTACAAGTCTACATCTAAAATTAAAAAAAGATTTGTATGCATACTTTAAGGTAAAGGATCACTGCAGCGGGGGCGATGTATTTTCTGCAAGTTTCTTTGTTTTTGACTTTAATAGCAACAGCAGAATAAATTACCGCATCCTCGTTAGATGTGTTGGACTTTAAAAACCTCCACAGAGTCATAAAATATGTGGCTTCTGTTTAAAGTGCAAGATGAATTGTCAGTTGATGTCAAAGCAACAAAACAACCGGCTTTTAGTTTTTTTCATTAGCCGCAGTATGCTGTGCGATGTCAGTCAGTTATGAACGATCACCTCACTGATCCCTCTCCTCTTGCAGGCTTCTGCCACTTGAATCTGTCTTCATCCCAGTTCCCTCGAGGGTTCACCTTCGACAGCGAAGAAACCAACTTCCCCACCGAGAAGCTCTGCTTCCTGGGTCTCATCTCCATGATTGATCCGCCGCGTGCCGCTGTGCCCGACGCAGTGGGTAAATGCCGCTCTGCCGGTATCAAGGTAATTGGTTCCACAGACTCAACCTTCATTGTAGTTCCTGAAAAGCCTTTTCGTGGGGCTCCATTTATTGGTCTTTTTAGAGCAAGGATTTGCACGTCAAATGTCTTTTCAAGTCAAAAAAATTACAGCCGATCACTCCGAGGGGCCCTGACTGATTATAATCGTTTCTGAAAATGGTGTTGCTCAGAGAAAGCTGCTGATAACATGTGAATCAATGAAAGCCAGCCAAAGAAACAGGTGCAAAATGTGTTGTTTGTTCTTATCCCTCCCTTGATTGTGTTTGTGGAAGATATTAATGAAGTTACAGCATCATTAGAACAGAAAAACATTTCATTTTTATTAGAAAAAGAAAAAGCGACCGGCCACAAAGGATGAACTCACCATGTTCAATGATAGAAAAAGGTTAATTTTAGTAAAATGCAGATTCAGTACATCTATTACAAATGTGCATGATATGCTAATCGACTGACAATAAGCACGGAGCAGATGTTTTGTCAAAAAGGTAATAAGCCGAGCTGCGGCAAGGTCACACAACTTCAGCCCAGATAAAAAAGGATAATGAGTGCAGTGAATAATTTTGGTGCTACTACAAATACGGAAAAGGGATTTTACACATCTATTTTCAGGTACAGAAGTTATCCAGCTTCTTTTGATAATGAGTTTTTGAAAGACACACTGTGATTGGCTTAAGAAACGCACTGGAGGCCTCAAGGGAGTGAAGGTGTAACTTAAAAACAGATGAATTCACTGATAACATTTTAAGATCACAAAGTTTTAGATGCAGCTTTGTGCGAACTGAGGCATCACAGTATCATCTCTAATGTAATGTTCCAGATTTGACTGCATTCAAAACATCTGTATTTTTATTTATAAGTCGTTTTAATATTAAGCAGACAATACATACAGGAAACATACAGATATTTATACAAAATAAATGGTACTTTACGCAGGTGATTCAATGTTCCTACATGTGATATACAGCAAGGCACGTTTATTTATATAGCACCTTTCAACACAAGGCAATTCAAAGTGCTTTACAAAAAATGAAAGACATTAAGAAAATGGCATTTAAAAAATACATGGATTAAAGTTGTGTCAGGGTTTGAGTTTTGTTGTGTCTAGTTGTGGGGTTATTTTGCTGTTCTGTTCTCCCTGTCATGTTTTCCTCCTTGTTTCTTGTCTGGTCCTTCTCCCTGTGTTTTCCTCCCTGTCGTTAGTTTCCCTGGTGTGTCTGATTGTGTTCACCTGTTGCCCTTGTGTTTCTCGTCTCGTGATTACCCCTCCCTGTATTTAGTCTTGTCTCTTCCTGTGTTCGGTGTTGGTTCATTCTGTTAGGATCCGGGAATATTAGGACTCAAAAGCAGTTAAAAAAGGAAGCAGGTTTCAAACAAAAAGCGAGCTTTATTTAAAAGCTGAAAAAACACGGCATGAAAAAACACAGGTAGCACAAACACACAACACTGACCAACAAGGATGGAGACAGGAGAGACTAGAAGAAGCGTGACGTGAAGGGAGGACAAACAAACAATGAACCGACACCGAACACAGGAAGAGACAAGACTAAATACAGGGAGGGGTAATCACGAGACGAGAAACAGCCGGGCAGGAGAGGAGAAACACAAGGGCAACAGGTGAACACAATCAGACAATTAGACACACCAGGGAAACTAACGACAGGGAGGAAAACACAGAGGCTGAAGTCGAATAGTCCATTTAGCTTAGGAACCTTCCTAACGGAGTGAAATGACCCGGAAGTCCCTCAGTGGCAGCCATGATAAGTGCCGTTCGAATTCTCTAGATGATAGGAAAGGAGGTTTCAAACTTCCTTTATAACCTCCTTTAGCTTAGGAACCACTGGACCTCCCTCACCGAAAGGAGAGGAGAAAATGCTGCCCCACAATGCCTTGCAGCCGCGGCATTTGACATCACACAACAGTCGGCCGTTCACGGAAACAAACGATTATGACGGAGAAGTTATATCATGAAAGTTACGGTGCTTATTAAGCATTTTAAAACGTATGTGGTAACTTGCCAAAGTGCTTTGTTCAGTATTATAATCAAAAAGAGAAATATGAACGTTAGTTTTTACTGAAATGATCAAATAAAGTCAACAGTGTTTACTGAGCTGTGTGGGGTTTGTTCAACTTTTAAAAGATGTTTGAATGGTGATGTACACAGTGATAGATGTTAAGGACTAACGTTTATAATAAATACATTTGTATTTATTTTAAGATATTTTCATATAATCATACGTATTGGGATCATTTGTATTAATGTGGACCGGAGTGAGAGGGTGACGAGCATACATTTCACTTTCCTTTTTTCTTTCAATTCCAACTTTGGTCATGAAGAATATGTTTCTCTGTTGTCCGTCCACGTTCATAAAGCATAAAACAACTGCATCAGAGCACTGCCAAGGCACACNCACTGAAAGGGCCGGTTGTAACTTTAAGACTATATAAATATTTAATATATATAAAAGTATGTATTACATTACATTACTGCCTCGGATTATTATCGGATAGGGTAATAACTTCATAATAATAATAAGTCTACGGCAAATCATTGCAAGTCTCTTCGGTGAGAATGTCGCAACATGATTTAAAAAGAAAAGCCACATTCTGGAGAAAAAGTAAACAAAAAAATGTAATGTGAAATTTGGGGGGGAAAAGTAACATTTTGAAACAAAAGCAACGTTTAAAAAAAAAAATCGAATTCAGAGAAAAAAAAAGTCAAATTTGAGATGCATTGTGGGACATGTAGTTTATGGGCAACGTGCTTTTCTAAATCGGCATGTAACCGTATAATAAACATATTATATTCTTTGCAAGCTCTTGTGGGGCCACAGAAAATGAAGCCACGGGCCGGATTTGGCCCCCGGGCCTTGAGTTTGACACCCCTGCACCGAAGCAATAAAAGCACCCTTGCAGTTACAAGAAGCTTAACTCCCTGTTTCCAAGGAGAAAACAAAGTGTAGTCCAAGTGCTTCTTGTCACAATCTATTCTCAGGCCGATAATAACGTGTGTCAGGAAACATACCCAGCACTCTCTCTCCCAGTCCTCCCAGCTCCATGTAGGCACTCTGGAAAGCATCCGTCAAGTCTTCATCCAGTGGCTGCTCCTCGCCGTGGATCATGATGCTGCTGCACCTGTAACACATTTAGAAATAACACTTTTACTGCTTCTCCTGCCGTTAATGAACTCTCTGTGTGTTTTAGGGATGCCAGAAACTGACCATGATCAAATTCGAAAATCGGACAGCGCAGGCGAATATTAATCGATTATTCGCCTGCGCTGCTGGCTTCCTCGAATTTAACAGTAAAACAAACTGGTGGTGTGAGCAATGGCCATTTACAATTATTAATAATATTACTATTAATAGCATTAGTCTATATTTTGGTTGAAACTAAGCCAGGAAAAAAAAAAATAATAATAAAAATATATATAAATAAAATCGAATTTTCAAAATAATTTTCGATTATGGAGACTGTAACGAATATTCGAAAAATCGAATAATCGCTGGCATCCCTAGTGTGTATAGACATGTATAAAATAACTGCTGTAAAACAACTAAACCTAAAAAGTTCAGTCAAACTGGAGTGTGATAGTGTGATTAAACTCACAATACCTTTATGGTGCAATACCAAAACCATGTTAATGATAGGACTGGTGTTATTCTATTTTGTTCTCATTTTCATAAAAAATAAAGAAATAACTGTGCTATGTGCAATATACACTTTTTTATTTGTACGCACTATTTCTGCCGCCACTTGTTGCTACCTCATTATTTGATATGCTCTACTGTAGGGAAGAGAACCACGTGTGATTTAAAAAACAATGTTTGACCAAAAGTGAATT
>NW_011364474.1:0-5091 GCF_000735185.1 Notothenia coriiceps
ATCAGGGACTGATAGATGTCCTCTAGTACATCAGGGACTGATAGATGTCCTCTCGTACATCAGGGACTGATAGATGTCCTCTAGTACATCAGGGACTGATAGATGTCCTCTAGTACAGCAGGGACTGATAGATGTCCTCTGTACACCAGGGACTGATAGATGTCCTCTAGTACACCAGGGACTGATAGATGTCCTCTAGTACATCAGGGACTGATAGATGTCCTCTGTATAGTACACCAGGGACTGATAGATGTCCTCTAGTACATCAGAGACTGATAGATGTCCTCTAGTACACCAGGGACTGATAGATGTCCTCTGTACAGTACATCAGGGACTGATAGATGTCCTCTGTACAGTACATCAGGGACTGATAGATGTCCTCTAGTACATCAGGGACTGATAGATGTCCTCTGTACAGTACATCAGGGACTGATAGATGTCCTCTAGTACATCAGGGACTGATAGATGTCCTCTAGTACATCAGGGACTGATAGATGTCCTCTGTACAGTACATCAGGGACTGATAGATGTCCTCTAGTACATCAGGGACTGATAGATGTCCTCAGTACATCAGGGACTGATAGATGTCCTCTAGTACATCAGGGACTGATAGATGTCCTCTGTACAGTACATCAGGGACTGATAGATGTCCTCTGTACATCAGGGACTGATAGTTGTCCTCTGTACATCAGGGACTGATAGATGTCCTCTGCACATCAGGGACTGATAGTTGTCCTCTGTACAGCACATCAGGGACTGATAGATGTCCTCTGTACACCAGGGACTGATAGTTGTCCTCTGTACAGCACATCAGGGACTGATAGATGTCCTCTGTACATCAGGGACTGATAGATGTCCTCTGTACAGTACATCAGGGACTGATAGATGTCCTCTAGTACAGCACATCAGGGACTGATAGATGTCCTCTGTACATCATAGACTGATAGATGTCCTCTGTACATCAGAGACTGATAGATGTCCTCTAGTACATCAGGGACTGATAGAGTAGCTCAAAAGAGTCAAAGGAGATGCATGTTAACAAAATGTCCACTACAGTGGGCTGGGTCCCAGGAGGATAAATATTTTAAAGCAAAATGTACTTAGATATGAACTAAGATACTAACCACTGATCGTGTGCATACATACAGAGAATACATTACAATAAATACAATAAAAATAACCCTAAATTAAAATGTAAGAGTGACATAAAAACAAATAATAATTAATTACATAAAACGCAAAAGTAAGAATGTGAAATAAACATATTAATATAAACATAAGAATATAATACGTTTTGTGAATTCATAAATTAGATGAACAAACTTCTCCACGTCACGTTACCCTACGTCATTACGCAATGGTGACGTCCGTGTTTGGGAAACTCCCGTTCATGAACGTGACGATGATTGTTAAGGTTTTAAAAAATATTTGTTTATTTGTTTAATTGTTTAGCTGACACTGCTGTCGGACAACCCGCTATCTTTACTGACACTAAAAACGTTAAATGATCCATAAACAAAACAAGCAGCTGATATAAACTCATACTTATATATTTACAAATAACCATAGATTATAATTAAAGGTGTAGAAATCAACTGTTTGTGGTTTTGGGTTTTAAATGTTGTTATTTCCGATTTATTTTCCAACAGCGAAACCGAAACACGATCATTTCTCAACATTAAAATCCTCCCAACCTTAACGGAACACAGAGTCCGTTAGCTAACACTTCCACCTACAGAACGGTAACGATGACTCAAACACATTTAAAGGCTTTGTTGTTAAAATCACTGTTTTTATTTTTGTTTATTTCCTCACCTATTTTCTGCGGCCTCTTCTTCCGCTGTTCCCTGGACACGTGACTACAGCGGCGACCAATCAACGCGGAGTGAGGCAAAAGGGGGCGTGGTAGAAATACCGTAACACTCAGAGTAGCAACGGCATTTTAAATGACTAATAACAATGATTTTGGGCGCTTTTCCTGGTGCTAAAATACGTTTTAAAAGTAACTAAAGATAAATAACTGTTCTTATAATCTCTTACATGTAATAATACCTGCTTTTAATGGACTAATGTGTTCTGCCTCAGTTAAATGGTCCCAATCCTGACTGTGACTGTTACTACGATATCTGAAAATAGAAACCTAACTGTCTGCTATGAGGGCCAATCAGAGCGCAGAGTGAGGTAAAGGGGGCGTTCATTTTGCCTCAGTCTGCAATCTGATTGGCCCTGTACTAATTACCGTAATACTTAAAGAAGAGGTGGGTGATTAAAACCCACATCTTAGCTTCTGATACGAGAAGAACGACTTATCTTTTTTATTATAGGGTAACTCTTCTTTGGTTGTAATATATATAATAATATATTGTTTTAAGAGCTAAAAGTGCCAAATTGTGCGTTCTCCTGGCTGTGAGGGGTGTTACGGTAGCTGCAAACACACCTGTTTTTCTACAGGTGAGACAGGACAGGTTATATAAGTTATGTTTCAGTAACTGTATAGATATGGGTCTGTTATCTATATGATGATGCATAATGGTTACTGCAGAGCTCTATGGAGGCCCTGGTGTGCCATAAAGATGAATAATGACACAGACTCGTTTTTAAAAGTTCACTCACTTTATATTTAACAAAAGAAAAAGAGTCAGCGTTTGATACAGAAGGCTGCGGCGGGCATGAAACGTCGCCATATAAAAACGTACAGTCAGTGGAAATTAAACGTAAAAAGCACCATGAGAGCAAACAAAATAAACAACAACAACAACAACTTCTGACTTCGTGTCCGAGCTCCTCCGATAAAACCTGGAGACAAAAGTGCTTCTTAGACAAAAAAATGATCAAACTTTTTACATCTTTGACCTTTTATAACAACGTTCGTCTCGACCTATACAAGACGTCCAAAGCTAGCCCGAACTCGGAGAAGGAAAAAACGGTTTTAGTGTTTTTTTCTATTCATTTAAAGGTTAGAATTTTATTGTAAATCTTATAAAAAGGCCGGGTATCAAAACAAAAGAATGGTATTTGAAGGTAGTATTAGTCGTCTTTGATAAAAGTGGGAAATGTAACAAATAAACGGGAAAAAATGCAAACATTTTAACAATAAAATCCAAATGAATTTGTGATTTGAATCTTGAAAATCCCATAATTTAACCACTTTAATTGCCAGAGAAGATCCTTATTGTTCCTCTTCAATTTAAGTTTTTCTTGAATTAACATGTTCGTAATAAGTGTTCAGATTTAATTAAAAAAATATATATATATCAAACATAGCATCACGATGAGTAACAGAAAATAAAAAAGCGATACCCATCCCTTTAAAGATCAGACATTGTTGTTTTAAACACACAATTTTCAAATCTTTATTTCTCGTTAATTCGTTAGATTTCTCCTTTTCCCCGAGTCGGCTATCTTTGTTTTGATTCGCTCTAAACCAATCAAAAACGTCCTTTATCAACTTTTACTGTGAGGTTTGAACCAGAAACTAAGATAAGCTCCTGTAAAGTGCAGAAGTCAGAGGATGAGAACGTCTCCAGAACTAAATGTGTTTCAGTTTGATGTAAGAAGGTACCACAGATACGCCCACAGCTCATCTTCAGAGACACGTTCTGATCAATTAATGTCAAAAAACGTAACTCTACGGAGGCAGTTATGAAGCGAACATTCGTAGCTACGCAATTTGGGCATTTTTCAAACCCAGACGACATGTTTCTAGCCAAATTAAAAGAAAAATGCACCAAAAATGTGCATTCAAATTAAAAGCTTTTGCACCAAATGTCTTAAAAATGGCCTCAAATTATTCCCTTTTTAAAATTAAATACTAAGAATGAAGAGTGGATATCAGAGCTGGGACTCAAAAGTGAGTATTTATATAGATATTTAGTTTTTGTTTCATGTGAATGACCAAAAGGAGTTTGTGGTATTAAAACTAAATTCAGTTTTGATAAAAAGTTTCCCCAAAAAATCTACAAAACAAACAAAATTAGATTTTTTTTCTCCAAATATAAAATTGGGGGAAAAAGGACTGAAAAAACTAAATCAAAAGTGTCTCATGAAGACAGATGATGGTGAAACTTTAAGATTGTCAGATTCATGCTGGTGTTACTTTTTAAAACTAAAAACATCTTGACGATTAAACTCTCCAAAAATATATTTCTGGTCGTCACGAGAAGCAGAAACACACAAAAGAAAAGATGATTGTTAATTATTGATCCTCCTGTGGTCCCAACGTCTGCCTCCGTCAAAGATGAAATACAGATATTATTCTGGCACAGAAACCTGGATATGCTCTGAGATTGTCGCCGTGCGTTTGGAGTGAGACTCTGTAGAAAAATATAATGAGGCAATATAAAAAAAGACGGAATGAAAAGTACTGCGATGGATAGATTTACAATGATTTCTCTATATAGCTTATAAATACGATATCTACACAATATGTGGTACAAAAATACTATATAGCATTTAGTGGGCACTGGATTTCCTCTGTGTGTGTGTGTGTGTGTGTGTGTGTGTGTGTGTGTGTGTGTGCGTGTTTATCCTCAAAGTAACAACGTACAAAACAAATAAAAATGGGACTGTCAGGCACAAGGTCGTGTTCACGGGGAAACAGAAAAGGGTACGAACACGTGGAGTAACACGTACAAACACGTGGAGTAACACGTACAAACACGTGGAGTAACACGTACAAACACGTGGAGTAACAGAACACGTGGAGTAACACGTACGAACACGTGGAGTAACACGTACAAACACGTGGAGTAACACGTACAAACACGTGGAGTAACAGAACACGTGGAGTAACACGTACGAACACGTGGAGTAACACGTACAAACACGTGGAGTAACACGTACGAACACGTGGAGTAACAGAACACGTGGAGTAACACGTACGAACACGTGGAGTAACACGTACGAACACGTGGAGTAACACGTACGAACACGTGGAGTAACACGTACGAACACGTGGAGTAACACGTACGTTTTGGTATTTAATCCCGTCTGAACTTCATGCTGATTGGAGGAATCATGTGACGCCTGATTTTGAGTAACACGTACAAACACGTGGAGTAACACGTACAAACACGTGGAGTAACAGAACAC
>NW_011364475.1:0-3209 GCF_000735185.1 Notothenia coriiceps
GATACGGCTCGAGAAGCTGACTCAGATAATGAAATATTGTGATATTACATGATCCATGATCTGATTGATGATGTGATATCAGTGTGATATGAATGATAAGTGCGACACGTCGGCGTCTTCTCTGCACACGGCAGTTTAAACTGTATTATCCTCTAATATGACTTGATAGCGTTAAACTCCGCACACTGAGCTCTGATTGGCCTGCAGGCGGTGCTTTCTCTCTTTTCTATAGACGCCGGAGGCAGGCAGCGTCAGGTAAAAAAAAAGTTATTTAGCCTTGCCAAACCTGAGCCTCACGCGCCGCCTATCGCGGCTAGATCATTAAAAACTCTTAAAATGGCTGTTTCAGTGCTGTGCATGGGTTTGAAGCCAGACTGAAACTTTTCATGGATGCCATGCATGGTTAAGAAAGACTGCAGTTGGGCGTAGACTACTCGCTCCAGGACTTTAGATAAAAAAGGTAGCGGGGAGATGGGCCTAAAATTCGCGAGAATGGAGGGGTCGAGATTTTTCTTTTTTAAGTAGTGGCTGGACCACGGCATGTTTGAAGGCAGCTGGGACACATACTGCCTGTGGAGGAGCGCGCTGCGCGCCTGAGGAAGAGCCAGTAGTAGCATGCGGCTAAGCTGCACCCTCTCCTCCTCTAGACGGCTAAAGCACTGGGTCACCGAGGATATCGACCCGAAAAGCCCCTCCATGGACACGGGGGCTCCAAGGAGATCCTCTCGGTCCTTCTTGGATAGGGCTTTTAGGAAAATTATGCAACATGCACCCCAGTGTTTTTGAGTCTTCTAGGGGCAGTGTTTTCAGGCAGCGCAGGGGGCTTCACAACAGGGCTAATTTGTGTGTTAACTCCAGTAGGACTTGCAAACAGCGTAATGACTAGGTAGAGAGTATATTTTTGAATTTTTTGTTCTTTTTTGGGCTCTGACATGATTACATTCTTCAATGATACACCAAGCTAAGCACAGGAGTTGGAAGTGACAATATTAGTTATCTTTCAGAATGATGTGGGTGCTTGGGTCGAGGTGTTTTTATTTATTTACTGTATGCCAAGTGATAGCATAAAAAACTGAACAGAAACCTAAAAGATGGTGCAAGTATGCCTTGCAAGTGTAGCAACAGACTTGAGTTGAAGCTCTCCATTTATTCACACTGATGGCCCTGATATCATAATTCTTATTATTATTATAACTGGCTGCTTTTGTGTAATTAGACAATTAAACTACTGATAAATCTGTGGACAACTGTGCAATATACACTTTTACTTTCACTGCTGTTACCTGGCTGCTATCACACTACTTTCTACATGCCACACTATTTTTTTATAAAGACACTGTCACTGGTACTTTTTCACCTGGATGTGTATCTTTGTAAATCGTAATTTGTGTAATTTCTATTTTTTTTTTTAAATAAAGGTATTTTGATTCTGATTCTAAACTGAAATCACTATTGGGAGGAAACAGGTTATTGTGACAGTATGACAGAGATTTGCCTCAAAGGGAAATGTTTGAGCGAGCTGTGAAACGGACATCTTCTCGACATCATCAGAACACAAAATGAGTTTCAAATATTGACTCATTTTTGGTCATTATCAGACTTCACAGTTGGCTGGTGTTTTTCCGTTGGGATCTGGAAGAATGCCCTGCCCGCCCCCCCCCTCCTCCTCCCCCTTTCTCACATTTTTTTTTTTTCACAGAGCAGAGCTATTACTGCTTAATCTCCCACTGGCTTCTATGTTATCTGTGTGACTCAACAAAGCCTCCACTGTGCTGCTGTCTGCTTCTATCATTACCATCCATATTAACTTATCTGTCACCTTTGACCTCGGACTCTGACAGGAAGTGGAGATAAAGTGAAGCAATGTGCTTTCAATCAGCACAGGAAGCCCCTCCCTCTCCAGCTGCATAATTATATTTTATTGAATTTCCTTTAATTCATCTTCCTCTATTAATCCTAAGCACCAGGTCACATGACAGGCCAGCAGGGAAAAGATCTGCAGCTCCGTTGCTGTTCCTATGATTTTCATTTCCATGTAACATTGTTATTAATAATCGGTAAAGCTGTAGCAGCAGAGGCGAAGCAGCCACTTTTATTAAGGTTCTCACTCCTCAGTATACAGAAAACGTATCCTAACAGTCATTATTTTGACTGTTGCAGTGTCGCTTGACTTCCTCCTCTCAGATGAATGGCCTCACACGTGCTATTAACTTGGTGTTGTGATCTCTGGCAGGAAGTACATTTGATTGGTACATGTGTGGTATTGCATGTTTATTAGCAGTGTTAAGAAACATGGACAGCACCAGGGACGTGCACAGACATTTTGGGGGGTGGGTGCTCAAGTGAGAAAAAGGGCACTTCCCATAATCATTTCTAAAAAAATGTTTTAAAACAAAAAGTTAAATATAGTTGCACATCACCGACTTACTGACCAATTTATTGTAATACCCTCTCACTCACACTATTGTTTAATACTCAACAGAATTCTACAAAATAATCAGCTAACACAGAGACAATGGCCTTCTTTAGTATTCACAATGCACAAGAGCAAACAACAAACTAGTACAATTAATAGTTATTAAATGAGCAGCCAACAATCAAAATGATGAAGTTACTGCTTAAGGACATTTCAGGCAAAAATATCGTTTTTTCATGTACTTGTTATTTTGGTCTATTTTGCTTCCATGTTTTCTTTCACTCTAATGTGCACGATCTGTCTGTGTTGTGTTTTGTCTTGTCTTTTTCTGTCTTTGGTTTCCTGTTTTATTTTGAAAAGTGTTCACCCCCTGTCTTGCCTGTTGCTTTCTGTCTGTTTTCCCTCCCTGATTACCCGATTGTGTTCACCTGGTGCCGCTGTGTTTTCTCCTCCCTCCTCACCTGTCTCTTGTTTGTTTGATTAGTCCTGTGTGCATTTAGGTTCTGTGTTTTCTGTTAGTCTTTGTGAGTTCCTTGTGTTTCTTGACTGTGTCAAGGGGAAGAGTTCTGTTTGTTCATACATTTTAGCCTTGAAATAAAGGTATTTTCTGTTAATCTGCATTTGGGTCCTGCTTGCCCCTCTCAACCCTGACATAATGGAACTCACCAAGGATGGGCCCAGCAGATCCTTTTGAGTTGGAATTACTCAGTTTTTCCTTTCTTTGGCTGGCTGCTCTGATAAGTGGAGGGGAGCGTCTGGAGTTCAGCAGCGAGTAGGCTGCTCTGGCTGAGGC
>NW_011364476.1:0-3021 GCF_000735185.1 Notothenia coriiceps
TTTGTTGCTAGGGGGCCCCTTAGTGACTGCGGGGCCCTAAGCGGCCGCTTGAGTCGGGCTGGCTCTGTTTATCGTACAAATACAATAATTGTTTTGCATCCGGCAACGTTGTGCACATGTGCAACTCTCAGCAGAGATTAGAAGAAAGTGAGATTGCTCTCTACTTCATCATCTCTGGAAAATAGGACATGTTTAATAATGTTTTGCCACAAAGTACTAGTCAGTAAGTTAATGTAATGTTAGTTTAGCCACATGGACTGTATGTAAAAACTAAAATGAGGGTTCGCAAAGCATCTGCAGTAATGCGTCATTGCACAGAAAAAACTGAGTGCCCTAAGGTAAATAAGTATATCAAGGTTAAAATATGAAGTCAGTCTATAAAACTGTAATGGATGTTTTAAACAAAATGTAGGTAATAATTTTACTGTCTGGCTCACTGCCTGGTAGATTTAAACAAACACCAAAAAAAAGATCCAAGTTACATTTCCTTTACAGCTTTCCCCTTCAGAGAAAGTGAAAAAGAGCACTATGCGATTGCATTAAAGGCTTTGTAGCTCTACATGCTTGTGTGTGTCCCAAATCACCTTGACCTTGTCTATACAGATAGCTTGTACTCTGCTGAGAGGCGTTTGACTGACAGGTTGGCACGCGGCAGCCAAACACAAACACCGAGATTGACTTGCAAACATGAAGACACACATAACCTCAGAACACATGTGTACGGACAGGCACAAACAACATGTGAGCACACACAAACACACACATGCCATGAAAGAAATCAGGCGCAGGGGGAGATAAACAGAATAAGCCTGAGGGGGGAGTGATTGCTTTAGACACATGTGGCAAGAGTCAACTAGGAGAATAACAGAGATGGAAAAATGGCAAAGCAGAGCGTCTGACAGGCATGCTGGACAATCACGCATATATATAGACGGACAGGCAGACTGGTATTTTGCTATGCAAGCCCCTGCTGCCTTACCCTGACTTGAATATCAAAGCAGAAGCAGGAAAATGGCGTAAAACTGAAAAAACTAACTGAATTTTGACATTTTCCAGAAAGCACACACACCTACATAACCTTCAGCAGCACTAAGCATGTGTGTTTCCGTGTTGCGGAGACAGTGATACTTGACTTAGAGATGGAAGAGGGATGACACAAATATGATCACAGTCTCCTGAGAAAGAAAAAAGAGAATAGCGAGTGCAGTGACGGGACGATTCTTCAAACGTTCTGCTTGTTCGAATATTAAATAAAAGGCCAGAAAACAACATGAAACGCACGCCTGGGAAAGGAATCCTCCACTGCTTGTATATATTTGCATCTATGTAGAATGCACACACTCTCAGGGCTCGGTATGTGTTTGTTTAAGCATGTGTGTCTCAGCTGGTATGAGGGACACACCTGGCAAGGACGATGCGTCTGGAGATCTCAGGTGTTGCAAGACAATGCAGGGAAGGTAGGGAAGGAAGGATAATAACAAGAAGGTCACAGGGGTTATTACGGGCACCAGGCCAACTGTGCTCAAGTGGAAGACCATCAGAAACCCGAGTCCCCGAATGCTCATGATCAAGCCACACGGAAAATAGGGAATGGCCGCCTTGATGACCAGTGGCGGCGCTAGGGGGTGGCTATTTGGGCTCAAGCCCTGGATGTTTTCTGAAAAGCCCCGGATGTTTCACTTAAAATAAATAAAAATAAAAAATATTATTTTTTTTATTATTTTTTTTAAAACGTCTCGGGAGTAATTTGCAGTACCGGAGTCCACCAGAGAGGCAGCCGCTGCGGGACAGTAGCCTGCGTACTGCGTAACCTTCCCTGCCATGAAGAAGAAGTGATCCTTCCTTGTGCCCATCCATACGGCTCTGCTAGTGCCTGACGAGTTTTAAGCTAATAGTCTATAAAGTTATGGATATTAGAAAGTTATTTTCATTGAAAAAGGCGCCACAAGCTGCAGCAGCAGCAGTAGTATCAGCAGCTGACAACAATGTCATCACCAGTAGTGAAGAAATGGATGATGTTTCAGGCTTGTGAATCTAATGGTGATATCTGCAGTCTGGCTGACTGAGTAAGAAGTGAAAAAGAGTGATGTAATGTTAATGTTATAGCTAGTAAACATGGAGTAACCACACTAATTATACCCGTATTTATATGTATGGGTGTAATTTCCACTGGGGACAGGGGGGACATGTCCCCCCCACTTTTAAAAATCCCGTTTGTGTCCCCCCCACTTTTCAAATGTGTTTTTATTTTTTACGCAAGTGGTTATCGTCACGGAGGAGCATCTGTGTATGTGTGGCAGGAGCGCATTTTGTGTGAGAGAGAGAGAGAGAGAGACAGAGAGAGAGACAGAGAAAGACAGAGGGAGTTGCGGGGGTTGTTGTTAGCATCTGGTGCTAGCTCGGAGCTGCTAACGGAGATTAGAAGCTGTTTCAACAATAAGGAGAGGGAGAGTCCTCTCCTGTCGGACTGAGAGGCTGAGATAACATCAGCTCAGGGAGGTAAGGACCTGCTGAGTGATTATATTGTAAACTTTAGTCTAAGTTATCTCAGTGGGTCTCAAACGGTTTGGTCTAAACAAATATTTCCATCTATTTAATATAGTTGCTCAAAATAAGTAAAAAAATTATTCCAATGTCAGTAAAAAATTAAAAACACAGTTTGAAAGGGGAGTGATTAGTAAAATATGCATTAATAAAAAGAAAGAATGCAGACTAGGTAAGATAAAGACAGGAGAGAGGAGTATATCAATGATGTGTTATTGGTTGTGAGCCTATTCTAATGGTTTTTGGAGTATTGAAATATATACAGTTCTGTTTCATATGAGTGTTGAGAGCTGTATCCATACATCTCTTAATTTGTGCACCAGATTGATGCCTTTAACTTCAATTTAAAGAAACATTTTTTACCGGGGGTGCATGCCCCCGGACCCACCGATAGGATGTGAGGTAATCACAAATAAAACAGGTTCATGGATAGATAAGTTTGCACACTCATTATATACACTACTCATTTTTCTTGGA
>NW_011364477.1:0-4189 GCF_000735185.1 Notothenia coriiceps
AAAACTGCACGTTTCAGAGTGGCCTTTTATTGTGGCCAGCCTAAGGCACACCTGTGCAATAATCATGCTGTCTAATCAGCATCTTGATATGCCACACCTGTGAGGTGGGATGGATTATCTCGGCAAAGGAGAAGTGCTCACTATCACAGATTTTTTTCAGATTTGTGAGCAATATTTGAGAGAAATGGCTATTTTATGTATATAGAAAATGTTTTAGATCTTTGAGTTCATCTCATGAAAAATGGGAGCAAAAACAAAAGTGTTGCGTTTATATTTTTGTTCAGTGTATATTCATTTGTTCTGGGAATGTCAGTTTCGAGCATGAGACCTGAGACCTGAAAAACAGGCTCGTACAATATATAAATGTAATGGCCAATATATAGTTGTAAGAATCTCCTCAGAAGTTTTTATTCAGTCAACTTTGAAGCTTACAGATGCAAGCCTTACCATAAAGAACACCATATGCCTACACTGGAAGCATATGCTTCCACAAAAAATACATCCATCTATTTTTACTCGCGCTCAAGCACACATACAGACTGACACACACAAACATGATGCACAGCAGGGAAGGGGAATAAATCTGCTCGACTTTCTCAGAAGTGTCTGTGGCCTGAGACATGCATCAGGGGCATACAGTCTGGATTTCCAGCGGCGCTGAAGGTCCCAACAGAAAGACAGCTGCTCCATCACACTTTTCACCTTAGGCCACACTCATTTAGAAATGCTGAACTCCATACAGCCTCATGGCGGGCCAACATCTCATCATTAGTGTTTCACCTCTACTGCCCCGGCTCTGACCTCTGACCATACACTTCAGAGATTATGTTAAGGGATAATGTGCAGCAAGGCAGTCATTAATTATTACATGGTTAGATACAGTACAAAAAAAACAAACAGATTTCCCTCTAAATGATGATTTTAAATGCATTTTATTGATTACAAAATGATTGTATTGCTTCCGTTGACCAACAATTGTCTGTTTCACTGCGTACCAACAGCTGCAACTGCGATGACACTTAAAATGGCGGTGCACTGATGGAGTTTTCTGTAACTGTCCAAGTCTGTTCACATTTCCTTTTCTATTAACAAGCCCTTAAACACTGCCAGAGCCCATACTGTGGTGTTCCTTTTAGTGTTTACTTCCTGTCTGTCTTCTCCTGCTGTTCTCTTCAGTGTTTACTTCCTGGGTGTTTCTCAATGTCGAGGAAGGCTCCTCCAGAGCCACTATTTCAAGGATGCTACGTCATCGAATCCCGCCGAAGGACTGTTCGAAAGTCCAGGATCCTTGGAATTCTACCAAGGACTGAATCCTTTGTTGCGGGAAATTTCGAGGATGCACCAGTGTCCTCCGCAATCTTAAAATCCCCACAATGCTTTGCGCACAGACCAATTTCCCAAATCTTTGGCAGAAAATGTAAGGCGGGGCCTCTCATATGTGCACACTTGCTAGCCTGTCCCATTCTTCGTTCTCCGAATGAAAGGAAGGATTCTTGCCTAGCCTCTGAAAGACCTGACTTGGAGGGACATGTCCTACCAAGGAAGCGTCCTCGACATTGAGAAACACCCCCTGTCTTCTTCTGTTCTTCCCTTCAGTGTTTACTTCCTTTCTGTCTTCCGATGGGCAATTGTAACATTTCTGCCTCCTCGCCTCCTCTACTCCTCGACTCCTCGGTCCTCCGGTAGTGACCTGGAAATCGATGTCAGCGCGCCATGTTGAAGGACATCTCATTTATCTAAATGCACATCGAGGATCGAGCATCGAGCATCGAGGAGGCTCTCTGGTGGAGCTATAACCGAGGATACACTGATGTATCCTCTGGGATCTATTTCCGTTAACAGTGATGTTTAAAAGAGGCGTGACGCACGGCTGGACTTATCTCAACCAATGACAGCTCTGCATACTCTATCCCCTGGATATTAGGCTCCTTTTTTAATTTTATTAACTGCTTTAATCGTGACGCGATGCTTACAGTAAGAACAGCTGTTGAGGTCCGTGCAGAACAGTGTGTATAATATATATCACTCAATAATATAACAGGCCTAAAATACACTGTTTATTTTTAGGCTTTAATAGATATCTACAAACAAAAGAGCAGATCTTTCTCTAAAACCATATAGTGCTCTTCATAATAAAATATACAACGGCTGTAGCCTGATATTATATGCTTGAGGAGCTGAAGGTGTGTTTTGTCCAGTGTGTTTTCATTCCATGACCTTAAATTGACTGGATTTCTTTGGGAGGACTGATAGACACATACTGTAGTCATCTAATCAGATCGTCCTCCTTAGCTGCGGTCTGCCAGCAAAATATTGCAGACGTCTGAAATCTCCAAATTCACTATCAGAATCGAGTATTCAGCTAAGCCGTGTAATAATTTAAAATAAATGCTCAGATATTAGTAGAAGCATTTCTTAAAGGTCTCCAATCACACTATTTTTTAGTAGTGTTTAAATTGTGAGAATTTGTTTTCCTCAAAATACCGAACAGATCACCCATTGTAGCCATGCCTCATACCCCTCTATTTCAACCCTGTTACTAAAGTGCTGATTCTGGGTCCGTAGCTTTAAATATTGCCAAACTGCTGCTGGCCACGCCCCTTTGGAGCGCGCATGAGCTCTCCTCTGTGAAGAGAGAGGTGTCTACTAGGGCTGCTCGATTATGGCAAAAATCATAATCAAGGTTATTTTGGTCAATAATTGATATCACGATTATTAATACGATTATTCATTGACTTTGAAAACATCCATTTATTTAACTTTAAAACAAATACAAATAATCATTTGAACAGTATCTTTTTAACTGTTGATTACCCTGAACGTATAATTCAAATAAAAAACCAATACAAAAATAAATAAAATAAATTATACATTTATATCTAGATTTAAATAAATAATATCAAAAATAATAAATACCAATAAACAAGATCAACAAATATTTTGGAGCACACTTCCACAAGCTACTAAACATATATAAATATGATAAATACAAATAAATTAGACTAAAATAAATTAGATCAAATATGTTGCAGTGCACTGTCACAACCTAGCAAAGCAAAATAATCTTTTTTTTTGATATGTTGTTTTCGTAATTGTGGCAGGCCAAAATCGTAATTGCGATTAAAATACGGTTAATTGCACAGCCCTAACCCAAACCTTGTTGTTTTTATTAATTGTATTACCAAATTGGTATCAAATAAATAGTAAGCATTTGTAATACCAATGCTTACGATTTTCATTACACTTGTAATTGTGGTTGTATGACGTCCTAATGCCTGCATTTAAGGACGATGAATAGCCTAGTCAATGCTTTTGAGATAATTTGTTAAAACTATTAGATCAGTCTTTATGTGTGCTTCAGTTCAAATTAAGCTTATTCGTTGCATTTAATTTGTTCTTCCAAAGTTACAGTAAATTAAAAAGGACCCTGACTCGGACAATACACAATCCAACATGTTCAACAGAAGAGAATAAGTGATATTGTTTGTACAGATGGTACTTTACATACAGATGTAGCGATTCATTTCAGACAGTTTGAAACGCGAAGGCCGTGATTGGTACGTCATCTGCCCTCGCTCAAGGGAAAACCTCCAGCTTGACTTGAGACCGCCCCCGTGATAGATAAATGTAATTATAATGAAGCCAGCTGCAATGGATCATTGATCCACCAGGGGGTGCAGTGGGGTTCCACACTAGAGCTCATGTGAAATAAAGTCAGATACAGCTGGATGTACAGCGGAACTTTGTTAAGATCCATATGTCACGGATATCATACTCTGTGCTAAATAAGAGACATGTAATCATTTACAAAACATCACCATGTTGTTATTTAACAAAATAATGTTGTTTAGTCGAAAAAAACGAACGGGAGGAAATGCAGCCCGGCTCTCGATTTTTAATCCTAATTTAATCATCATCTTCACCACGATCATTTATGTTTATGTTCGCCGAATTGACATTAAATCACTGACACATATGAATATACTGTATTCAACTTCATTAAAACGTTATTAACGTGCCTAAACTCAGTAATTCACTAAAAATATTTATATTTTAATGAAGCCTCGTCGGCAGATCAGGATCCCAAAGCGCAGCGGAGGGATCTTGGTCTGCATGACGGGTGTTTTTCCCCATAAGGAACAAGTCGCTGCAAATTATCCCGCTTATTACTTGGCCACATTCTCAACAA
>NW_011364478.1:0-2966 GCF_000735185.1 Notothenia coriiceps
GTAAGAGCCAGCTGCGGGACCGGGATTCTTGGATTTGTAGTCTTTCTAGTTCGTATTTTTCATAGTCTTATATTTCAACAGTTTTACGACAAACTGTGACTTTTTTGACATGGAAATTATTTTTGTAATAATGTAATTCGTGGCACAATTCAAACGGGATCGAAAGATAATCTTTCTCTGCCCATTGACTTCAATACATACTTTTTCAGAAATAAGGTCCCATGGTTAGATGGGCGGGACTTCGCCTCTTTATTAGTCCTGCTAACTAGCCAGTGGAGGTCTGTATTTTCTACCATCAAGCTGCTGCTGAAAATCTATAATACATTGTTATCTACAGATGTATTTGTCAGAGCGTTTATCTGAAGTAAAATAACGTTACACATATGTAGTGTGTTGCCAAATCACATCTTTTAGCTGATTGTTTTGATATTTAGAATTCTGTTCTTATCAACCCTTCTTTCCAGCAATGCTAAGAATCTGCCCAGCAGAAAGCAGCAGAGCAGTTAGCCCAACATCCACCAGCTGAACGGTCAGATAGTGTGGGGATGGTGGAGATGGATACATGTCTCATGCTTTGTTTAGCAAGAGCGCTGACAAAACGTGTTTATTTTTTCCCTGAAAGCCATTGTTAGTGAACAAGCAGTCAGGCAACAGGACACAGGAGTTGTTTAAAGAAACTGTGTTTTGTATTACCCCAAAAAACATTTAAAGCTACAATCTCTAATAAATAGGCCTATAAAAGAGGTCAAGAGAAAATACCTCTAATAAATATAACAGCAACTTAACAGGTGTTAACTGAACAAACAGACCTGCTACAATGACAAAACAAGGAACATATATAGTGGGTTGGAAAGGGGTAATTAAGATGAGCAGAATACAAAAGGACCAATCGCAAATCCCCCCTTTGACATGGAAGCATGGGGTTTGTCCCAGTTTGACCCAAATGGCTGCTTGCATTGTTTATCCGTCCTCAGCCCTCAGTCACGTCTTTTGCTGAACCAGGAAGTACTTGTGTTAGCTGTGCTAAAATGATTGAAAATAAACTAAATAATGTCAGGTTACAAGCAAATAAAAGGTTGTCCATTTAAATCCAATGTGTGGTGTTAATTGTTGGCGTGTTTTACTGCAGCTGAACTGAAGCAAATCTCCTGGAGGTGAGGGTGGGGTGACCAGGACAGCATCTTTATCATTTGTCCCACACATTGAGCTGATTTCCCGCATCGAATGAACAGTCGCCAGCCTAAAACTGGGCTTTTATCCAATGGCTGTTTAGAAAAGAAGAGAGAGCCATCACCATTAGCTGTGACATGTCCCTCATTGTCCCGCACAAACGTACTGTTAGTCCCCCATGTGTCTTGTTGGCACCTGGTCCCCCTAGGTGAGAGTGCAGTGTAATCATTTAACCCTGTGTGGCTGAGGCCATCACAGCCATCCTAAGGACTGAATGGTAGACTTTTTTTTTACTTTTGAGGAAAGTTCTGAAGAGGCTCGCAGGCCGAACTGCTGTGAAGTGTGGCTCTGGACTGAGAGAGCTGCTGAGGCAGAGTGTCAGTAAATATCGTCTTTGTGCGTGCCAGGAGTTCCTGTTTGATGGTAAATACCTACTCTGTGTGGGCCCAAACCAAACAGTGTTCGGGATGTAGCTGCTGGCCCGGACTCCTCTAGAACTGTGGCTGCAGTGTGTATGTGGTCGCTTGTTCCCAGAGTACAGTCTCTGTGTGTGTTCCACTGTGTGAGAGGAGACATGGAGCAGTGTGTCTGCGGGCTGTCAGTGTAGAAGGTTTCTTCAGGGAACACACTTAGAAGACATGTTGGCTGTAAGGCTGTTTTGTTTATTAATTCCTTAAGTGACATAACACACTCATACTATAAATCTCTCATTTTAAGTCCTGGTGATAATATATTCACAAAGAGAGGCACTTTCATGGTCCTGCTTGCAGAGAGGATCACTGCTCTCATAGTGTTCTTATAGTTACAGATTAGATTCAATTCAACTTTATTGTCATTGCACGGAGTACAAGTACGAAATGCAGTTAGCGTCTAACCAGAAGTGTAAAACAAGCAGAAAGTGCAGTTATTCAATTATAATATCTATATATATAGTATATACCAGAGGTGTGGACTCGAGTCACATGACTTGGACTCGAGTCAGACTCGAGTCAGACTCGAGTCAAGTCACCAATTTGATGACTTTGGACTCGACTTGACAAAATCACAAAACACTTGCGACTCGACTTTGACTTGAACACCAATGAGTGGGGACTTGACTTGGACTTGAGCCTTCTGACTTGAGGTGACTTGATAATTTAATTCAGAGGTCTCCAACACGCCGATCGCGAAATGCCGCTAGAAGAGCAGACTCCCGTCGGGGAGAGCAGAATCTTCAGCCGCTCCTAAATTGCGGTCGGATAATCCAAAAATCAGCTCCTAACGTCAAAACCTATTGTCTATTCCTTGATCTCTGAGTGAAACGTCACGGGGTTAAGGGATAGTGGATTGGAGAATTCAAAAGGATTTAGGAGAAGAGACTGCAGTACTTTAGAGAATCCGACTGCACTTTCACTATCCGACGTGTTTATGATGCGCCAGCGGACGTCATAAATGTGCATCTTCTGCTGTGGGGAAACTATGGAAACTACAGTTTTCTATACAGCGGACTACAGCATGGATGTATAATAACAAGGAGGGACTACTGTAAACTCATCTAGAGACTCTGCACCGTGCTCTGATGCTGTTGTTTTATGCTTTATGAACGGGGACAACAGAGAAACATATTCTTCATGACCAAAGTTGGAATTGAAATAAAAAAGGAAAGTGAAACTTATGCTCGTCATCCTCTCCCTCCGGTCCACATTAATACAAATGATCCCAATATGATTTTATGAACTATGAAAAGATCTTAAAATAAATACAAATGTATTTATTATAAACGTTAGTCCTTAACATCTATCACTGTGTATATCACC
>NW_011364479.1:0-1943 GCF_000735185.1 Notothenia coriiceps
CCATGGTGGTTAGGCGGGTGCAGAGCGGCTGAAGGCTCTAGACCCCATGGTGGTTAGGGGGGGTGCAGAGCGGCTGAAGGCTCTAGACCCAGGGGGGGTGCAGAGCGGCTGAAGGCTCTAGACCCCATGGTGGTTAGGCGGGGTGCAGAGCGGCTGAAGGCTCTAGACCCCATGGTGGTTAGGGGGGGTGCAGAGCGGCTGAAGGCTCTAGACCCCATGGTGGTTAGGCGGGGTGCAGAGCGGCTGAAGGCTCTAGACCCCATGGTGGTTAGGGGGGTGCAGAGCGGCTGAAGGCTCTAGACCCCATGGTGGTTAAACGGAAGGGGGGTGCAGTGAGGTGGAGGGAAGCAGAAGTCCTGAGAGTGCAGATGGGTGTGTTGATGTGCAGGAGGTTGGAGAGGTACAGAGGAGTGAGGTTATGGATGGCCTTAAAGGTGAGGCGCAGAATCTGAAAAACTATACGGGATTTGACGGGGAGCCAGTGAAGCTGCTGAAGAACAGGAGTGATGTGGTTAATGGAGGGGGGTTCAATGGTAGTCAATGGCGGTGCTCTTAGGGTTAAGGGACGGGCGGAGGCGGTTGATGATGCGTAGATGGAAATAGGCAGACCGAGTGATATGACTGATATGAGATTTGAATGAAAGTGTGCCGTCGAGGATGACACCCAGACTCTTCACCTGAGGGGAGGTAATAATAATGTACAATATTTAGTTTCACATTCTGTTCTTGTACATAGACTATTCTATTGACATGTATATAGACTTCTTGCACTATTTTTTGATTGTATTTTAATGTTGCATTGTTGGAGGAGCTCAGGTCAGAATAATTTTGTTCTTGTCCTTTCTACACTGTAGCTTTGTGCATATGCAAATAAAACCTTGAGATTTGAAAAAGAAATGTGTAAATTGCACTTTAGAAACTAGAAACAGAAACTCAGTACCATGTCAAAGACTCTCAGTGTGTCGTCCTTCTCCCTAAACTCTCACTGCTCTCTCACCTTCTGCATGAAAGCCAGTGTTTTGTTTTTATAAAAAAGGCCACCTAATCGTGACGTCTGTAGTCACCAGAGTATAAAAGACTACAATTCCCACGCGCCTGTGCTAAAGTGACAGAGATGGGCAGACAGACGCCATCGAGACACAGCTTTTAACCTTTGAGTTACCAAGTTATATAAGCCTTACCATAGAAAGAACGAAAGAAAGAAGTTGTTTATTATTCTATTTAAATTTTGCCTCTTTTGTTTGATTAGTTTTGACGATTGTAGAAGCCTGTTTTTCTTTGTTACATGTGTGAAAGGTTTGTTATTTTATTTTGAGCATTGCACAATATGGAATAGGAAAGAAAAACGAGATAGAAACGTCTGTTTAAGGCGTCTAGTGGCGTGACAGAAAATGAGGAAGGAAGTTCTTTATTTGTTTATTATTCTTTCTGCTTTTGAACTTGTCTTATCTCTTCCTCTGTCTCCTCTCCTCTGTCTCCTCTCCTCTTCCTCTCTCCCCTTCCTCTCTCCTCTTGATATCTGATGGAACCGTATTTATCTCTTAATGTTTGTCGCCATTAGCTTTTCTGCATGAACCATTACACATGTAGAAATAAGCGCATTACACTAATGAAAATCAACATTAGTTCAGACGTGGTGCCTAATGATTAGGAGTGTGTGTGTGTGTGTGTGTGTGTGTGTGTGTGTGTGTGTGTGTGTGTGTGTGTGTGTGTGTGTGTGTGTGTGTGTGTGTGTGTGTGTGTGTGTGTGTGTGTGTCGTTTGTGAGAGAGAGAGAGACTAGACCCCATGGTGGTTAGGGGGGGTGCAGAGCGGCTGAAGGCTCTAGACCCCATGGTGGTTAGGGGGGGTGCAGAGCGGCTGAAGGCTCTAGACCCCATGGGGGTTAGGGGGGGTGCAGAGCGGCTGAAGGCTCTAGACCCCATGGTGGTTAAAAGGAAGGGG
>NW_011364480.1:0-2556 GCF_000735185.1 Notothenia coriiceps
ACCCTATTAAACAATCTTAACACAATGACTAGAGAGTTATCCGTCATATATTCCAACATTTTATAGCAAACACCATCTTTCCCAGGAGTGGTTTGACGAGCACTAATAATTGCTTTCCTCAACTCAAACATACTAAAATGCAGATCCACCTGATCCCCCAACACTTCAATTCATAGTTCAGATAACCTTACAGAGGAAGCCAGGCAGTGCAGAGATAATACATTAATGGAAAACCCGAGAATATTGGATAGAGTTGAAGTGTTGGGGGATCAGGTGGATCTGCATTTTAGTATGTTTGAGTTGAGGAAAGCAATTATTAGTGCTCGTCAAACCACTCCTGGGAAAGATGGTGTNTGGGTATAAACAGGTCTCTTGAGAATGAGACCCTGTGTCTCAATGAGATGTTCACCTGTATAAATAAAGGCTAAATAAAAAATAAACTTAAAAAAATTAAAATAAGAGGGGGCGGAGCTTATGCCGGCTCATGCGGGACCTGGCAGATACTGTCTAAAATGCTGCGGTGATGAAACGCAAGGATTCTCTCTGAAACAGTATGGAGCTCAAAGGCTTTCTCTCTTGCCGGTTATACCACAAGGTGAGTTCCTTTTTACTTCCTGCTTCTTCACACACATGCTCTCCAGTACAGGTTAGCTCTGAGTGTTAGCCATGCTAATGTAAACACCGACCATATTACGTCCAAAACACGTCGCGCATTGTTTCTGATAGCAACGTTTCTGATTGGGCCGTGGGTCCACATTTCAGATATTACGTCATATCGGACGCAAATCTGGATCAGCTCCGTTGTTCCCCCGTTTTTAGAGATTTGGGTACGGAGGAAAAGAGAGGGGGTTTTATTTTCTGATGCTGCGTGAGTTCCCCGACACACCGAGGACACATTGGTGTATAAAAGACATTTTGCATGATAGGTCCCCTTTAACCGTATTTAATGTTGTCTTAATTTGCATTATTTAATTTCATATTCTGTTCTTGTACATATCATATTCTACTTACATGTATATAGACTTATTTTTTTACATTTTAGTATTTTATTATATATGTTGCATTGTTGGAGGAGCTCAGATCAGAAGAGTTTCATTGCCATTTCTCCACTGTAGCTGCCGAGCATATAACAATAAAACCTTTTGAATTGAATCTTTGAATATGGAAGTAAAGATGAAGGTCTCCTCGTGCAGAGTATTGAATTTTCGGTAAAGCATAATCGTGCTTGCGATTATTATAATGGAGCACATAAAAAGCAGAATCAATTATTTTAAGTCACCTCTTTTGTGTTTAAATGTGAAAGGGCACTCCGGTAGGGGCAATCTGATTAAAAGGAGTAGCAGGAGACCTGGGCTGAAGACATGATCTATCATTTATGTGTCTATAAGTTATGGCTGCTCTGATTTATCGCTGTACATTAATTATTCTGAAAGATGACCTTTTATAGGATTTGATTTGAATATTCTGCGGGTCAGGAAAAAAGGGGCTTTCTTGAAAAATGTTTGTTGGGGAAAAAACAGCGTGATACGATGCATTTAAGTGGTATTGGTTTTATATATTTACATTGTTTCTAAATCAATTTTCTCTATTTGCACGAATAATCAGATAATTTGGCTTCTTGGGAAATATTTCAGATATTAAAGCTCGCCTTAGTTGTGAATCATATGCATAAGTCTCTGAAATTAGAAATGTAAATATTAAAATACAGTATAATAAAATGTAATCAAATGGTTAGCAGTGTGGGAGTCTTATGGCGCATTTCCACTACAGCGCGGTTTAAGCTGTTTTTGGTTGCGTTTCCACTTGGCGTAGTTCCGGATAACAGTTTTTCTGGCTCTTCAAAATCGAGGTTCTTTCCGGGCCAACAACCGGGCTGAGTATGCTAAACTAGTGAGAGAATCGCTGGCAACTACAACGCAATGAACATATTTGACCGTGATTTAATTGTAATACACGTTTCTAAATGATGCCGAAGTAACAACATACTGATACCGGATAGTAAAAACCATGAATCAATGCTTTGACAACTCTGCAGACAGACGGCAGGCGAGAAACCTTTTAAAATGCGTGTTTTCTGAATGGAGATCGGCTAAGCTAACGTTGTATAAGCTCCGACCGTCCACACTCACAACAACGGCCTACAGACATAAATAAACCAGTGACTGTATTCGCCATGACACAGACAGTCTGTGGTTTGTACTTGTTTAACTTTTGTCTAGTTTCTGAACAGATATGAGGAGCTGTGAGCTCTGAGTGCTAACAGCTAACGGCTGATGTTGGTTTTGTGGTTCACATTAAAGATGACGTCACGGCTCCGCCTACACTGCGTTACTATAGTTACTGCCCCAGCTACTAAACTGTAATGGAAACGCATCATGAAGTGAGCCTGGTCTAACGAGGCCTAGCCATACCGTACTAAGCCGAGCGAGGCCCGGCAGTGGAAAAGCGCCATTAGTAAAAGATAAAGGGAGGTCAATAACAACATTTTAGATGATGCTAACAGTTCGAGATATTGTGCATAAACTGATAATGATTGACCTTGAATGATTTGGGAAA
>NW_011364481.1:0-3200 GCF_000735185.1 Notothenia coriiceps
TTTTTGTTCTCTGTGGTGCATTTCCTTCTGCTTGTTAAAAAAAAAACGTTTTGACCAAAAGCAACATGTTACAGTGAAATATTCTGAGGGTAAACTGGTAAATCGTATTTGCTTTTAGAAATGAGTTCTGTACTACAACATCTGACCCTCTATCTTCCTGAGTTGGAGTTGGAGTGGTAGTCTGTGGAGGTAATATTGGGACTTTAGCCTTTACAGACCTTTGACATGCACACAAAATTATATAACACACAAACCCCGCGCACAAAAACTAACTTTTATGATGAATAAAAAGTTATATACAAAAGTAAACACATGCATAAGAGTGTCCGATTGGAAACCTTTGATCAGACTTTGTATTCATCAGACAAGGGATAGAGTGTTAATTATGTTAACAATGCGGCAGCTCAGTGGCTTGAAGCGTAACCTTAGCTTCTATACCTGCTGATGGTGTTTCTTATACTTTAATAATGGTTGATATTTCATTCATCTCAACAAAAGGTTGTACCTGCCCCACCATACATTAGCCACAGGGCTTAACTTTGTAAATATGGATGTCCCCAGAGTCAGAGCTAACAGTATAACCCTCTGATAAACGGGAAGCAAGGCTATAACAGTTATTTGCATATCTACTCTGCAACAAATGTGCATGTTTCCAGTAAGTCACAGAGTATCAAGCACCACTTATTTCATGCTGACATTCATTTTGCTGTAATGCCTTCTAGTAGGAGTGGTATTTGTCAAATACATAGAGACATATTGTGATAATTATTTAGTTTTATAGGTCCTGGTATGCTAACTGCTAGTAACCTTTGGACAGAGCTTGCTTTATCGATATTTTTTGAAATAATACTTTGTCTCTGTGCTTTTCCAGTCAGGAACATGTTACATTTCACCAGTGCGACGCTAATGTAGTCTGTCAGAAGTAAGCCCAGTGGCTAATAATCACACATTAAAAGCTGATTTATTTGCCAAACTACGATATGATTTAGATGTTATATATATACATATTTTTTTACTTTCTTATTCCTATATTGAGCGTCATGTGGATATACAGTATGTTTATGTACTATCTACATAATGTGCATATATATTCCTAGGGGTATTATAGTTTTATTTTTCTCAATAGTAGAGTGTACACCAAACTGTCTTTCACATCTGAAGCTGTGCAGTACCATTCTCAGACTTTCCAGTGTTATTTTTCTCCCCATTTTCTTTGTCCCTGTCTCCCCTCCATGTCCTTTGCTGATCTGGTCATTTTGTAAGCGTAAAATCCCTGATAAAGACAGCAGTAAAAAGCCTCACTTGCTTCTGGTGAGAGCAGTAGAAAATATGCTTGCGCTGCTGGGTTTGTGCTAAATCTATTTAGCTCCTCTGAGCTTCCTCTATTGGACATTATGTTACAGTGCATTTGATGATCCAGCTCTATTTAAACAAGGTATTTAGTCTGCCAGATAACCATTGTGACCTTAACAGTTACTTTACATCTTGGCAAACTCATTTGACTTCTTCGACAAGGAACTAGCAGACTAATGTACCTTATTTTCCCTTTTGGCGTTTTTACGTCTTCAGCCTTATCGACCTCCTACTTCTTTATTAACTGACATCATCATATCTAACTATTCTGTCTCATTCAACACCAACCTCCTACTTAATCAGGACTTCCTGTCTCTTGAACTCTAATTATCAGACAATTGTGAATCTGTCACTGTGCTCTGGCACTTCCTGATTCATGAGCAGGACCACTTCCCTTGGATCCACCTCCCATTTAACATTGAACCCATTCACATGAATATGGCTCTCTTTTACCCAAGGTTCCCAAACCAGACTTTCCCACCAAATCACACACATTTACTAGAATACTTTTCTTAATTATCACTTGAAAACAATGCTTCTTATTTAACAAAAAAGATGACGCATGGACACACAGAAGTACTCTTTGTAGAAGTATTCTTTGTTTATGTATGTGTTCTTGTTTGTATACCTACATACAGGGGCGCCGCCAGGGATTTTGGGCCCCATGAAAATATATCACATTGGGCCCCACCACCAGGCACAGGCCACTTTGTCTATAAATTACCTCGAGGGCCGTACCAAATGGTCTAGCGGTCCGTATACGGCCCGGGGGCCGGAGGTTCCCCACCCCTGCTTCAATATAATAACATTAGTATTAATATCATAACCAAAATGTTGGTGATTAACATGTAGTTTACCTAATACAGCCTCACTCAACGCTTCAAACTGTCCATCATCCAAATAGACTAAAAGCAGTTTTTTGTTTTATATAGATCATTGGCTATGTGGGAAAATACTGTGTTTGAAATGTATAATTAAAATAAGATGTTAGCTTTTTGTTTTGATATATATATATATTCCAGTCTCCCGTCAGATATGTTAAGTGTCATGTATTCAACACAATGCTGCTCACCTCCTTCAGTTGGGAGAAAAGCTGGTTCAGGTTCAGCATTATGAGGGGACAGGGCTGCTGAGCTTAGAGATGGATCTGTTGGTCCTGGCACCAGGGGCAGGGACAACTGATTTAGTGTGAATAGCTGCTAAAAATCTACCTGCATTTGTTAAATGTCAGCTAAAAGAGCAGTGAAATTAAAAACCTCTGCATTTTCTTTATAGATATTAACAGTACTTAATGTCAGCTTAGTAAAAAAAAACAAACATACAAATTATTATTTACAATGGACCAGAGATGGAGTACTCCAGTCTCTGACTCGAGTCGGACTCGAGTGCCGATTTTCGGGACTCGTGACTCGACTCGGACTCGCGCACTGATTGACGCGACTCGGACTTGGACTCTTGAATTCTCGCGCACAGTGAATCGTGACTCGGACTCGCGCACTGATCGACGCGACTTGGACTTGGACCCGTGAATTCTCGCGCACAATGACTTGGACTCGTGAATTTTTCCCCCACGATGACTCGGACTCGACTTGTACATTGACGCTCCGACTTGGACTCGGACTCGAGCAAGTTTTCTCTGGAGTCTGATGTCCTCTATCCTGGTGTGCACCTGCAAGGCGAGTTCACGTACTGGGCACCGCTATTCCAGTCTAGAGATGTCCAGAGACACACCCCGCATCGTGCTGTATGCTACACATTCTGCTTCCACATTGGGAAAGAGCAGCGCAAAATGCTCGTTATGTGGAAAAAAGATTGAAGAGAAGGCTCCGTAACACATTACTCTAAGG
>NW_011364482.1:0-1908 GCF_000735185.1 Notothenia coriiceps
GGGAGGGGGGGCGGCGAGGGGTGTGTGTGTCTACAGAAGGTCCAGTTGTGATAGACACGGTTCGCCACTGCATTTTCTTACTATGTTCAATCTGAATTTACTTTAAATCTATATTGATACTGACTGTTCTGCATCTGACTCACAGGTTTATCATTGCTTTGAGAGAAAAGATTATTAATTTATCCCTTTTAGAAGTGAAGATATAGTCAATTGTTCTGGGAATGTCATTTTCGAGCCTGAGGCCTGAAAAACAGGCTCGGGGCTAAACTGGTTAACCGTCAGCATGTAGTTTGGTCCAGATGTCCCGCAGGTGGTAAAAGTCTAAAGGTTAATTGGTGGACTTTTCCTCCAACAAGGAACCTGCATGGGAAACTAAAAGTTGTCGCCATTACATTGCTTATAAGTTATGTATGAAGACTTTAGTAACCACCAATAAACTTTAAATGGTGCCTTATTAAAAAAAAAGTGGTAGCAAAACGTCAAAATCTCTTCTAGTTTGCAATTAACTACACACAGGACTGATGCAGAATAAATGAAGGTGTGTGTGTGTGTGTGTGTGTGTGTGTGTGTGTGTGTGTGTGTGTGTGTGTGTGTGTGTGTGTGTGTGTGTGTGCGCCTCCTGGGAGTTTCCCTCCCCACTCAGCAGTAATGAGCTGTGCAGGCAACATTTTGCTTATAGGCCCATAAACAACGTACTTATTAAGATGGAAGTCGCCGCGGGCAACCGGGCTAATTCGGATACATATGCGTGGAGCGAGGCTTTCGGAGGAGCGTTTGTTTGTGGAGGCGGGGGGGTACAAGTCAATCTGCCTGTACACAGAGGAGAAGGATGATAGACAGAAGAGGCTTGAGAGGATTTGCGCCCATATTTGGCGTGAATACTGAGTACAGAGAGAAAGAGAGAGACAGTTATTGAAAGGGTAGAAAGATGTTCAGAGAGGATAAGAGGCAAGAGAAAGAAAGAAATAAGCAGAGGAAAAAGGAAATTGGACATCGAGACAGAAAAAGAAAGAGTGGGAGAGCAGACGGAGATTAAAATAGAGAGTGAGTGAGTCAGACGTGGAAAGAGAGACAGAGGGAAAGTCTGAGTCACAAAGATAAAGACGGGAGAGGAAAAGTGAAGCATATGGAGAGGAGGAAAGTGGGAGAGAGAAATAAGAAAGTGACACAAAGACTGTGAGAGAGAGAGAGAAGAGAAACAAGCAATCAGAGGAGAAGAGAGACCATCATAGTGAAAGGAGAAAATGAAAGAGATGGACACTGAATGGAAATGACTGTGTCTAGAGACATACAGTAAGAGCATTAAAAAAGGGATTTCAATGTAAGAGAAAAAGGTCAGATTGAGTCTGATACAAGAGGAAGACGAACTGAGGAAAACGATTACAAGGGAAAGAGAGTAAAAAGGGAATCAAGTTAAAAGAAAGACATCAAAAGAGAAACTTGGTAGACAGGCAATCAGAAAGAGAAACCAAGTGGAGAAGAAGACTTCTACTGTTAATATCAGCGTCTTCCTCCATATTGGAGTCAGAGCATAGATATATAAAGAGAACTGGATGCAGTTCACCCCCAAACGCGGTTCACCTACAGTGTAAGCGCACCACAGTTTTGCCGCTGCGAGGCTCCACTAGCCCCCCCGCGCGCCGCACCCCCAACTCTGACTGACTTCCCGCGTCCTTGTCTGAGGCGCATTAATGGTTCAGCAGGGTGTCCGCGGGGTCTAAAAAAGTATTAGAAGTTGAGCGAAAATTAAGGCTATTGAAAAGTATTAAACGGCATTTTCCAAGGTATGACATTGTGTAGCTTGTTTTCAGTAAGTATATCAATTGTCCAAAGAGGTTGTATTCTACAGTCTGCCTGAATGTAATCATTGCGTAGGTGTGTAGTGTGATTCTGTGTAGTTTATTTATA
>NW_011364483.1:0-2212 GCF_000735185.1 Notothenia coriiceps
TATCGAAGCAGTTCCTGCCGTTGCTACGTTAGTTCAAACGGTAACAACGGACTATTTTTCTTAGCGGATGCATGTCAATTTAAATCAATACATACAACTATTTTTTAAATCAATAAAATCATTTTATAAATCCATAAAAGCATTTCAATTAATATTGGGAGTCATAACGTTACTTTGTTGAGAATGTGGCCATGTAATAAGCGGGATCATGTGCAGCGACTTGGTCATTATGGGGAAAAGAACACCTTCATGCCGATCTAGATTCCTCCGCTTCGCGTCGGGCTCCTGATCAGCCTGTCGGTGTTCTTTTCCCCATAATGACCGCGTCGCAGCACATTATCCCTTACGTATTGTATTGTGTGTGGTAATTAAGTATGTTTAAAGAGGCCCTATCATGCTTTCTGAGGTTTTCCCTTTCCTGTAGTGTGTTGTATAGGTTTGCATAATAAGGCCCCTTTAATAACAAAAAGTCAATAAAGTTCCCCAACAAACTGCTAGTAGTACACTTGATAGCCCTAGGCGAGTATTTCATCATAAACATCTGTTCCATGTTTTTTATTATTATTTATAAGTAGTTGATCACTATTAATTTGATCATCATCATTAAGTAATGAGATTCCAACTTGATCCATCGTGACAGAATTATCATAACTTTTCATTAATCTCGTAATGTTCCGTTTCTCAGAGATATGTAATTTATTTTTTATTTTAATATTTAGGTAATTAGACAAAAGAGAGGAGGTGGAGCAAGGCTTATAGAGAAAATAAGATATATGCCGTGTCTCCCCTCTCTCATCATGGGCAACAATAGACCTGACGACAACGTTTCCCTCAACGACATTCTCATGGTGAAGACATTCTGAGGGTCTCGGTTCACTCCATGAGTCTTCAGAGGGTCCCTGTGCTGTGGAGGACGTCCTGCCTCAAGACGCTGTGTACAAGGACTTACATTACATTGCACATTTTTACTTCAACTTCTTACAAATACAAATACAAATATTCACTTATTTATTCTAAAGTTAAAGTTAGTTAAAGCCTTTTATTGTCATTATACAAAAAGTACAACGAGATTCAGAGCGCAACTCTGTCCCAGTGTGCAAAAACTAGACATACATAACATTAAAAACACGGCAGTAGGACAGACAACATAAGCAATCATACGGGGGGAATAAATAGTTAAAAATATTGATATAAAAATAGTTTATAATTTTTAAAGTGCGTTCAAAGTGTGTATATGTGTGGAGATGGTTACCGTTATTGCATTAAGTCTGGTGGTTAATCAGCCTGACGGCCCAGGGGTAGAAACTATTTTTAGTCTGTTTGTTTGTTTAGTCTAAACTGGTGCAACTCTCATGAAACCTCATCTCCTCTGGGATGAATACATATTTTGATTTGGTTAATTCTAAAAAGTCGTACTATACATTTTACAGTGTACACACATACAGTATGTATGTCCATTTATATAATAGATAATATGTGGTAAAGTACCCTCTACAGTTCCCTTCAGGGGGGGAGCACAATGAAGTGCCCTTTATGGTTGCCTTACTGTACATTTGAGAAAACATGGTGTGGTGACATAAGTCAACAATGCTATTTACACCCAGAGGCCTGTACTACGAAGCCGGATTTTCGCTTAGCGAGCTAACTTCAGGGAAAACTCTGGGTTTCCGGTCCTACGACGCTGGTTCACTTCTTAGCGGGCTAGATCTCCATGGTAACTTATGCTGAACGGCTAGCCTGGTCCAGAGCAGGTTAGGTTCCAGGATAAGAAATCAACTTTGACACACTTTGAGAAAAGCTGGACTAATATAACATTAGCGTTAAGAAAGCTTACTTAAAGGTGGGGTAGGTAAGTTGGAGAAACGGGCTCGAGATACACTTTTTGTTATATTCCATGGAATGCTCTTAACATCCCGATAGAAATGAATATCGTAAGTGCTTTGACAAAAAATCCATAAAATAATAAAGTAAAGTAACTGGATGGCCTAACTGCCTGTCTGACTTCCATCTGTGCACAAACTTATCTCGTGCCCTCATTGGTCATGTTTGCGTTCGTGTGTGTTGGAGGAGGGGCTCTGTAAGGAAGTGGCAGATTTTTTCCGGCTGTGTATTTTGGTATTTTCAAATTCTAGGAGAGTGCACAGTGCGCAGTGCCTCAATGAGCTCGATGTGGGCGGGAGCCCAACGTGGGCGGAGCTTCACAGATGACACG
>NW_011364485.1:0-17096 GCF_000735185.1 Notothenia coriiceps
GTAGTGAAAACACTTCCGGGTAGTCTGCTCCCGTGTATCCTCCCTTTCGTCTCCTCCCGCACCCCTTCTCCCTCACCCCTCCTCGACTCCGTGTGCATTTCAGCTATTGGGACGTCCTTCAAAATGGCGTGTCTTGAGGTCTTGATCGATTTCCGGGTCAAGTCCCGGAGGAGGGGAAGAGAGGAGTCGAGGAGAGGTATTGGGATGAGCCTACAGTGTTTTGACAAATGTAATGTTAAGGTTTTACATTTCGTATAAATAAAACAATCTTGCAAGTTTTTATCAGGATGTGTTTATTATATGTTTGTTCATCAGAACATATTATAATATGGTGTAAATTACTCTATATTTTTTATTTCAATCAAATGTTCTATCGTCCCACTTTAGGAAACATGTTTCGCAAAGTGGGACAGTATGATTTGCCTAATGTGGGACAGTTCTAAAAGGGGCATGGATTGTGCAAGAGCTATGTTTATTTACAGGGCTTTAGTCTTCTAATGCATTATTTTAGATATTTAAGGTGAAGGGCAAATTATATTAAATAATTGGGGGTATCTGGGGCTTAATTGGGGGTAATTGGGGGGCTCTGTTAAAATGGTATGACAAAGTCAGGGATAATAGGGATAAATGTCTGGGTTTAAAAGATGGCAATTAATTTAAGCCCAAATATTCATAGTAATTCAATAAATCCTTCCAACACACATTGTACAAAATAACTTAAGTTAAGAAATCATCCCAATAGGTCAGTAAAAAAACACAGTTTGAAAGTGGAGTGATTAGTAAAATATGCATAAAAAGAAAGAATGCAGACTAGGTAAGATAAAGATAGGAGAGAGGAGTTTATCAATGATGTGTTATTGCTTGTGAGCATATTCTAATAGTTTTTTGATTATTGAATTATAAACAGTTCTGTTTCATATGAGTGTTGAGGGCTGTATCCATAAATCTCTTAATTTTGCCCTCAAAGTGCACCGGATTGATGCATTTAACTTCAATTTAAAGAAAAACATCTTCTGTTGTAACAACAATAACATTATAAATAGTAACATAGCTGAACATGGTATTGCACATTTAGCTTTGAGTGTTACTGACCTGAGATGTTTTTATTACATGAACTAAGGTGACTGAGGCTTTTTAACATAGACTTTTCAGTGTCCCACATTTTGCACAGAACTGTCCCACATTAGGAAATGCAGATACAACTTGGCACCAAGAGTACTGATATGTCTACCATTTTTTTATGAGTGTAATATCTGCGTTTTGCCTTTTGGTTTGATTAGGACACATCCTGGGGATTTCAGAATGGTACTGGATTTTGATTTATTGTATTGGCTTCATATCGCAATATATTCCTGAAGTCTGCAAAAAATGTCCCCCATTAGGGCAATTCACCCTGTATATATTCACTGTTTTGTGTATTTTCTATATCTTCTCCTGCTGATATGTATATGTATATTTATTTGTATTTTATTTCATTCTATTTACCTCTTATTCATGTGCAATGTCGTATCTCATACACAACTTTAATGCATATTATTTTAAAGATTTAACCCCGATATTAACAACACAGATTTGCCTACCAACAAAAAAGAGACGAAGAAGAAATATAAGCACGTTTGTCGAAGACAAGCCGGAAGTGAGTTGCAGCAGCCATGGATGTCCAAAAGTTAATTACACAACAGGCTGCAGACATGAGGCGCTAAAAAAGGTAAGACACGGCCCTGAATGTTAATAAGGTTGGATTTTATCAGAAAGAAGTCTGTGTTTACAACCACTGACGGTTATTTGAGATACAAAACCGACCGTGATGTTAAGCGAAACACGTGTAGCCGAACCATTACATCACTGTAGCTTAGCGTTAGCTTGAAGTAGCATTGTTAGCTCGTCGCAAGTTTTAGCCGCTAACTCCTGCTGAATGTCAACTTACACGGTCACTAAAACGGCTAATGACTCACGTTTGGTGTGTCCGGGTATTCTGTAGTATCCTGTTACCAAACTAAAATATCGACATTTATAAAAAATCATTGTGATTCTGTGATATCACTCAAATTTAAAATAGCGAGCTACATTAGCAAGATGGCAAAAGTTATACCTCACATTGACGATCGAAAAAACCCTTCTCATTAGTGTTCATGGTATTTCTGGAGAAGTACTCAGATCTTGCACTTAAGTAAAAGTAGAAGTACCAGAGTGTAGGAATACTCTGTTACAGTAAAAGTTCTGCATTCAAAATGTTACTCAAGTAAAAGTACAAAAGTATTCGCATCAAAATATAGTTAAAGTACCAAAAGTAAAAGTAATCATTGTGCAGATTGGTCCATTTCAGAATAATATATATATATGATATGTTTTATAATGATTGATCATTAAAGTGTTCTCAAAGCTGGTAAAGGTGCAGCTAGTTTGAATGACTTTGTTCAGCGTTTCCGCCAGGGGGGCGTCTTGCCGTCATTTGACGGCCTTATTCAGCTCGGGACACCCTGAACAAGAGCCGAGGGCGTCCAAAAATATTAATAATTCGAGAGAAGATCGAGAGTTTGTATCTCTTGAAATGACGAACAGGACAAGGACATCCCTCAGTTGGAGGGGCAAAGGAGTCTGGTGGGATTCTTTTCGGAGTATTGAAGATCGTTTCCCCGGCATCGAAGGTGTCAACAGGACAACACGGAACGTGCGCGATTTGGACGTGATGAGCGGGGGGTTTTAGTGGAGCACGCGCGTGAGCTGCGAGCGCCGGAGCCTCGCAGTGGCGAAACTGAGGCTCCGTGGTAAACTGTGGTAACATGAAGAGCCGTTTGGGAGCCGAAACAGCCGGCGCTTTAAGAGAGCCAAGCCAAATGATCCGGCTCAATAACGTAAAAAGACAGTATTTATAAGGGACGGCTCAAGTCAAAATTCAAAACTACTACTGCTTTTATCGATACCGCTTATCGGTCCGGTCTTTTAACGGTACTCTTATCGGTTCTTTTGGAGAGAGAAAAAAAGGTAAACTAACTAAACAAATTGTGAACAAAATTAACATTGCTTTTTATTTACATATACAACGTTTTAACAAATCGTATTAAATAATCTGATGACAGAATTGTAAACAGAATAGCTGAAACTTTAACAAAATAAATAACTCAGTTACCTCTAATCATTAACCCAGTGTTGTATAATTGAGTTAACTCTGTGTGTTGCTGCTAGCATACATAACACCTGACGTGGAAACGTTACTCGTGGATGGGGCTACAGAGCTACTAGAAAGACAGTCGAACCCGGTGCATTCCTCCGTCTGAATGTGGGGCACTTTTGCTAAATGTTTAGACAAATTGCTCGTGTTACCGCCCTTACATGCTAAACTCTTATTGCACTTTTGGTAACGAGCATCGAGACGGGTAAAGTGTAACCACACCTCGGAGCGCGTTCTCTCCGCCATCTCCTCCGTGTGTGTGTTGCTGCATGTAGCAGCTGCGTGTGTGTAAACTGCATGTGTGTAAACTGCCCCGCCCCCTCGCACACAGACGGGAGAGAGATCGAAAATACTAAAAATAATCATAGAAGCATTTTGCATATGTTTGTGTAGCAATAATACATATGACATATATTTTACATGTCTCCAGTACCGATAAAAAGACCGCTAACGTCGGAGCTTAACTTAATAATTCAGCTCAGGGGCCCGTTTAATACCGGGGCTCGGTACCCATCCCTACATGTAGTGGAATAAAAGTACACCTTTTACGTCTGAATTGTAGTGGGATAGAAGTACAAAGTAGCAAAATATTGAAATACTCAGGAGTACCAGTGTCTCAAAACTGTAATTAAGTACATTATTTGAGTAAATGTACTTAGTTACTTTACACATGTAATGTAAATGAAGCTAGCACACCAAGCTGAATGCAATATGCATGTCTCCTTAATAGCAATACAATTTAAAATAGGAGCTACATTAGCAAGGTTGCTCAAGTTATACATCCGCTTGATGATCGATCAATAAAACCTGCTAATTTGTCTCATGGTATTCAAAGAAAGCTGGCATACCAAGATGTTTACAATATGAATGTCCAAGTAATATCAATAAAACCTATTTAGAGACATGAACAAGATTGCTAAAATCGCACATTCCCATGACAATTAAAAAAAAACAGTTTGTGATTGTTGTTTTTTTGCTAGCATGAATACAATGGGACTTGTAATATGTCTTAACAACTTGTACTGTGTTTTGTATTTACACTCGCTAAAATGTAATTACTGAGAGGATATTCTTTTTTATGGTGGTCTTTTACAACAACTTATCTTAAATAATGTTACAAAAATGATATACTGCCACCATTATAGATATTTTTAAAGATAATTATTGACAAGGATTTAGTGATTTCTTTTTATGAGTGAGGTTATATGTCCAAGTTGGGTGTTAAGTTACACATTCTTAGTATATGAAGGTTAATGTCAGCGCTGGTTTATTGTGTGTGTGTTTCTTAATGATACTTAATGAGACATTTACTTATCTTCACTTTTTTTCTTTCAGGTTTTTTTTTGGATGTTACTGATGCTGCAGCCATGTCGTCAGTCTCCGAACAACAAAAGTAAGCAAATGGATGCAGCAAAAACAAAGTGATCCTGACAAGTCCGTATGAAGTATAGATTAAATTAGATTCAACATTATTGTCGTTGTATAGTGTGTCATATTATGTTTAAATTGGATATCAAAGCTATTAGTTAAGGTTACGATTCTTTTTAGTCATTTACTTTCCAGGTTTTCATTTGAGGAGTCGGTGGCATATCATTTAGTCGAGCACCTAATTTAACAATACAACCATATTTAAAATGTGCAATTTCCCTCTTTTAATCTGTTAAGGCGAGACACCCCAGGTGAATAGGGTAATTTTTTTTAACTTAAAGGTATCAGCTAGAAATTTCTCCGGTTATTTACTTACAGTAAGGCAATTGTTTTTTGTATTATAAGTTTTCTGAAATATCATGTTTAAATATGCAAATGAGCCATTATCTCATTAAATATGTGCATATTTTAACACATTTCAGGAATCAAAATCTGAACTTTGGATAAAGCCAGGTTCAAAATTGTTGTTTCATTTTGTAGTCATATTAGTATCTAAGGCTTTTACAGAAGGGATATTGGATATCTCTTTTTATCACTCCATAAATCAGAAAATACTGTCAACAGCCCTAAAATATCAATTTTTGCCATGTTTTTAGGTATGCAATGTTGTATAATTCAGGCTATGAATGATATATGAACAAACCCTTCTGTAAAAGCCTTCATAATATTGATAGGAATATAACTGGAAGGTTTGGTGTATCTACGTGCTACTGAAGTGGACATTTCGGAGTAGGAGAAAAACTCATTTTGAGAAAATGACCTTGAAAGATTGCTGTGAGGCGCTACCTAAACTCTCCTGTTATTTGGATGATAGCTTGCGCATCGACGCACTCCGTGAAGGTATTTCATGTTCGGGGTCATTTGTTTTTTGTATAACCTCGCTTCGTGCAAGTGACAATTGTTGTTGTCTTCTCTGTGAACGTTTTTTTCGCCGTTCTTTTGCCATTTTGAGATTAAAATTTCTAGCGGAAAGCTAACCAGGAAGTGTTTTAGCACACCACGTGACGCATCTGAACGAATCCCGTTGTCAAAAATGAACACCAGCCAATGGGATTTTATTTCTTGGTTTAAGACCCCTTTGTACTTTCACGATTTGATGCTGATACAAAGGAAATGACCATATTTGGATCCGATTGTGCAGGAGAAACGGAGCTTTCCAACGATACCTCTGATGACATGGTGCAAACAGCGGTCGCGGTACTTTGTTACGTTAGAATGCTAACTTTTGGTGAATTTAGGAGATATCTACAGACGCAAATAGACAAACTATAGTAAAATAAACACTTAAATGTGTATTTTGTACGTTTTCCTTCCAAAAGCCTGAAAGAAAACATGTTATAGAATCAAAATAGCATAACATCTCAAAATTGACCAGTGCATGACAAACGATGTTTTTGCCTGCCGTGTCTCGCCTTAAATTGACAACAATGATACTTGTGTGCTTTGTGTGACGAATGAGTTTTGTTTCTTACAGGAGCAACAGCAACGTTGGTACAAACAGCAGAATGGATGGCGTGTGTAGTAAGAGGGGTGGAGAAAAGTGGCGCAACCTTTGAGCGAAGTCATCTGTCAGAGACCTGAGCGCAGCAGGCTGCATGTTAGAGGTCGTGTCGACCGGCTGTGGAGTAGTAGTGGAGGTGGCGAGGCGACTAAATAAAACACAACGGGTATTGACGAAGAGTGTTTTCATTAGAGAAGCAACCACGCGACGCGACTCTAAAATTACGCTCATTTAGTGTTACCGCGAAGTTTGGAAAGAGTCGTCTAAATGCCCCGCACCAAACGTAGGCGGGTCGGTTAGTCTTTATAGCTTGATAAACAGCTGCTTTCAGGGATGAGAGATCGTTCCTGACTTTTTCCCCCATTTTTAACCAGACTATTTGATTAAATTCAAGGCCCCCGAAAAACCACCACTGGGCGTTATTTGAGAGGCTCGAAGACGCGTACTTATGAACAGGCCCGTTGTCATTGAAGGCCACACTTGCGCGGTGGAATCAACTTACGCCGAATACCGGTCTGGGAGTAGGTGGTTTTCAAACCGCTCCTTTAGGCCCATACGTACGATTGGTGTGGTAGTCGTTTTGGAAAGTCGCAATAGAATTCCAATAGTAAAAGGTACGAAATATAGAAGAAACGACGAATACGAAATCAATAAACTCACGTTATGATGACCGTGAAACTTTTAAATGAAAGACTTAAGCAATCCTTTCTCGTTTCCCCTGTTGAATAAAACGTAAACGTCAACATCGTTTGGACTCATCTTATCCATCTGCACAGGAAATGAGTCTGTCCAGAACTGTAACAATGTTAGCTGTGAGACATTTTAATTTTTGTACGAAGTGAAAGAGTAGCCACCACCTCCCCCACGGACCTCCGAGGAGAAAACCTCCCCACCTCCTCCACGCCGGAGAACCACCAAGACTTACCTCCGTCCTCTCCTTGACGGACCGTCTCCCCCCACACCGGGGGTACGGTGGTGGGAGAAAGACTAAGGACAAAACGGAAGAGAACGAAATTGAAAACATTTANACGGGAACTCTGACGTCGCCATTTTGTGTGCTTCGCGGATGCGCTCGGCTCCTCTCGACTGCTGCTCGGGTCTGCTCGGTCACTTTCCGGATGAGGAGGCATTCGTTCGACTAACTTACAGTAGATAACATTACAAACGTTTTTAACAGGGGCCATAATAGTGTAAATAATGTTTGTTTTGGCAGTTACAACTGAATGTAATGTTTTCTACTTTTTTACATCTGGGAAGGCATTTGCCTTCATCAGATGGAAAGTGTCTTGACCAACAACTTAAGTATTTCTTATAGCTATGCAGGGCATGCAAGAGAGCAAACACAAACAAGAACAAACAAACAAGTGAAATGAAGAATAACATTGAAATGGTACAATATAATATTGTGCTGGTTCATCTTATAATTCAGTCTATAGAATGCACCAGACAGCATCTAAGGCCTGCAAAAATCTAAATGTTCTAGGGGGAGGCCCCCCAAACCCTTCGTGTATCATTTCGTCCGCGCGCATTTTTCAGGGCAATCTCTATTGGGCTCTGGGCCATCGGTAAATTAGCTTAGATGGCCCACAGGTACGTTTTCCTTCCAAAAGCCTGAAAGAAAACATGTTATGGAATCAAAATAGCACAACATCTCAAAATTGACCAGTGCTTGAAAAATGATGTTTTTTTCTGCCGTGTCTCGCCTTAAATACTTGTTTTTCATCACTTGTAAATCTACTGTAGCAACAACAAAAGAGAAAGCAATTGAAATGCTTCAATAATTACTGTAGTTAGTTGAATGTTAGTTATAAAGTGGGAACTATGGGAGTTATTTTGCGACACACACACCAGGCTTTGATACGCATCGTACAATCGGCAGAATTGATAAACTCACAAAATGATTAACATAATTTTTGTAGGTAAATAATAAAAGTCACCTTTATTTTCAGGTCTGGTCAATCACCACTATGTGCCCTTTGGTCTGCGGACCTCAAGTTAACTCACTTGGACTGGAACCCTGAAGCAACCCTGATACACTTCCAGGGACATTACCTTTCCATATGTGATCTTGACTACAACATCTTGCAAGGGGAAATACAGAACACACCAAAGACTCAAGCTTCAGTGGCTATCGGAGAGTTTTGCCTCGTGGAAGATTTGACTTCAGGCCGCTGCTACAGAGGAAGAGTTCAGAACCGAAAAGAAGACTTATTTGATGTTTTCCTCATAGATCTTGGTAATGTCTTGAGTGTTGACAAAGCCCTCATATATTCCTGCTCAAACGACCTTTTCAGCCTGCCTCCCAAGATAGTTTGCGGCTTTCTTGCAAATGTACTATTACCGCAGGGATGTTCTCATTCTGTAGTGGATGCATACTTCACAAACCTAATTGGAAGAAATGTCACAGGTTACATTAAAGCCTTTTTGCCAAACAAAGTGCTCCTATTGGAAGCCCCGGAAATTAACAATGATCTTGTAAGACATGGGTTCGGAAGACATGTGGACACAGATACCTTCTTTCTCTTGGTTGGTATGCTCACAGAGGTGCCACTCAAGCAAAGCACAGAGCAAGTTCCTGACTTACTCATTGAAAAGCCAATGGCACAAGAATTCTGCTTCAAACGGTCTGGTTTGCAGGGATACGAAGAGATTCTGTCTCTCTGTGGGCCTAGATTGAGTTGTGGGACCCGTGCTAAAGTGCGTGTAACTGCTGCTGTTAACCCTGAGCTGTTTTACTGTCAGATGACCAGTGTGGACACAGATCTTTGGGAAATGTCAAAGAAGCTGGCTGAAGTTAATGAGTACCAAACCATAGAGCACAATCAGAAGACTCCAGGAAACCTTGGTTTGTTGTGTTCAGTAAAAGGCAAAGATGAGAAATGGTACAGAGGCCTTGTGCAGTTTCTTCCAGTCAACTCTCAAGTTCGAGTTTTGTACATTGACTACGGATTCTTTGAATCTGTCAAAGTTGAAAACGTCTACAGGTTGCCACCTGAATTATTTTCAACACCCATCATGTCATTCCCATGCTCGCTCTTCTCCCTGGGTGAGGAGGTTGAAGCGGTGAAAACTCAGCAGTTGAGTTTTCTAAAGGCAGGCTTGCTTGGCAAAGTGTTAGATGTGGAGATCAAACGTTTTGAGGAAGAACAGCACCTGTACTCTATCACAGTAATTGGTGCTGAGGAAAATCAAGTGGCTGAACCTAAGCCAACTGAAGAGCTTCCTAAAATGAAAGTTCCCTCAGTTTTTGAGATGGAAGAAAAGCCACCGCAGTGTGGCTATTTAAACTGTGAAACAATCATGGGCGAAGCAATGGCTAAAACACTCAAAGAAGAAGAGTTGGATGTAGACTCTGTCTTTGTGGGCTATATCGAGCATGTCCAGAATCCAAACATCTTCTGGATCAGATCACAAAAACTCAATGATGAGTTTGAAGAAATGATGACAAAAATGGCAGATAACTACAGTCAAGTGAAGCTGGATGAAGACGTGCTGTTGAATCCTGAGCCTGGGACACTGTGCTGTGCAGTTTATGAAGAAGACATGCATTTCTACAGGTGTGTAGTGGCGGAGTCCCTTGAGCATGGATCTGAAGTACTTTTTATCGATTTTGGAAACATTGAGAAAGTGCCCCGCATGATGATCAAGAAGATACCTGAGACATTGGCCAAAAAAGCTGCGTTTGCCTTCTGTTGTACTCTTGTTAATGTTTTTCCTATGGATGAATTCTGGACTACCGCCAAAACAGACTTTTTTAGACGAGCTGTGTCAAACAAGGCCCTGCTAGTCCACATTGTCCAAAAGGGAAAAAACAAATGTGTGGTTGATCTCTCTGTCGTGGGAGATGACAACAATCAAAGTATCACTGAGCTCCTGATCTCTTCCAAACAAGCTCAATACTGGAACAACATTGACCTAGAGCCTGGGGTGAAAAACAATACAACTTTCACGGAAAAAACAAGTGGTCCCAAGCATCGTGTGACTCCAGACATCACTGGGAATTCAGAGCAATTGAGGGACTGTGCAGAGGAAGAGAAGACCTACAAAAATCCAACTGAGAAGGTGCAAGCCCCTGCTTTATTCAAAGCCATAAGCATTAAGCCTGGGTATATCTTTGCTGTGTGTTGCACTTGCATCAAGTCTCCATCAGATTTCTGGTGCCAGCGGCAAGATAAGGTTCCAGCTTTGGAGGAACTGATGGATAAAGTGAATCGATATTACTCAACCCACACAGTTCCCCTCCAATCAGGGGATTCTTGTTGTATTGCCAAGTCACCTCTCGACGGAAGATGGTACAGAGCCTTCATCATACAGAAACATAATGGCCATGCCACAGTGATGTTGGTTGACTACGGCTTGACCATCCGCATCAAGGAGCACAGTCTTCAGGCAATAAAGCCAGAATTCGTTCATTTGGAAGGACAAGCTTTCAGATGCAGCCTTAGCACCCCGATCAAACCTACTGGCCCCGATGAAATTGGGAATTGCGGTCCGGAGTGCAAGTTGATGAGCGATTTTGTCCTTGACACCCCCATCGGTCTAAGATGTCAAGTTGTTTCCCAGTTCAATGTGAAGAACAAAGGACTGTGCAGTGTTGTTCAACTCTACAACATCCAAACTCATAAGACCTTAACTAATCTGGGGGATCTGGGCCTGCCAAAAGAAGCAGTATTGTCAACAAAGCAACAGTCCATAGTGTTTCCGGAGACTTTCGTCTACTCTTCATATGATATAAGTCCTGGAAATGAAGAACAAGTCCACGTCACTCATGTAGGCAGTCAGTGGGAAGTCTACTGCCAACTTGACAGAAACACTGATATCGTCAATGAACTTGAAAATAACATTTCAACAGAGAGTGAGAAAATTATGCAAGCCAGTACGACAGCAGTGACAAAGCTGTGCCTGGCAAAATACTTGGATGGCAAATGGTACAGGGGCTTGATACAACCTGTTCAGTCACCTCTGCATCTCAACGTGTTTTTTGTAGATTATGGAAATGCAACCGTATCTGAGAAAACCAATGTCATGTGTATCCCCAGAGACTCTATGGATGTGTTGTGCACACCCATGCAGGCTTTGAAATGCCACCTTGCTTCTGTGTCCAAGGAACCGCTCTATGCAGATGTCAAAGATTGGCTTGAGGGTGCAATCCTCAACAAGCAAGTAAGAGCCGTCGTAAATGGAAAGTACAAAGATGGCTCTTTGGTTGTTGAACTTTTTGATGGAGATGTTAACATCAATGAGAAGGTTAGAGAGCTGATTCTTAGTCATTCACAGACGCCAAAGACTGTTGTGACTTTTGACGTGAGCAGCAGAAAGAAAAACCACAAAACTCATCAAAGACCCAACACCAAGGATTCAATAAAGTGCAAGAAAGCATCTTCAGATTCTTCCTGCAAGTTGGATGCTTACAGAAGTACTCAAGCTAGAATGGTTCCCTGCAAAAATAAAGAGAACCTGGTAAAAATAGTTCATGGAAAAACTCGGAACACAAACGCAAGGGTTGAAAAACAAGGAGAGTGCACCTATACAAACACAAACTCAAATCAACCACAAATTACAGAAAAATCGGAGATCCCTAGATGCTCGCGTTTACAAAACAGAAGTGTGAGCGCAGGTTTCAGGGTGAAGTGTTTTGTCTCCCACATCGACTCAGTCAGCAGTTTTTACCTTCAACTGTCGGAGGATGAACCTTCCATCTTGAAAATGGGTGAAGATCTCAACTTGAGTAGTTTCAGAGAAACCTTGAAGACTACCACCTCTTTGAGAGTCAATGACATCGTTCTGGCTGAGTTTGAGGAAGACGGCTCTCTGTATCGCTCTGCTGTGACGGACTGTGATGGAAATTCCTGTATCAAAGTTGAGTTTGTGGACTATGGAAACTCTGCAGTCATCGAGAAGGAGAAGACCTACTCCGTACCAAAGGAGTATCTCTCTCAGCCAAGATTCAGCATATCATGCTCCTTGATGGACACAAGCATGTACCAAAATGATGCTTCTTTCACTGATGCTGTAATGGAAAAGCCTCTCATGGTTGAATTTGTCTCCCATCAAGAGTCCCATTGGGTAGTCAAGTTTCAAATTATTGATGAAGCTGCTGGTCTTCCAACGGCACTTGAAGCAGATGTTGAAAGTACCTCTGAAACCAAAAAGGAAGAGGCGTTTCATGCAGATTCATCTAAAAAAGAAGAGAAAGCGAGATCCTCTGAGCAGAACTACATGAGACAAGAAGTGAGTGAGAATCAAACAACTCAATCTGAAAGAGCTTCTCTTGATGGTGAAAACCAAACACTGGAACCGACTGTCAAAGCGGATAAAATCATGCCTCCACCTCTTCAAGTTAGAGACACAAAGAGTGGTAGAGTTGTGTCAGTCCTGAGCAATGGCAATTTTTACATCCAACTAAATGACACCAGGGAACTGCTTGCTCTAATGGAAAATTGTATTTCTGAAAACCCATCCATGTGCAAGATCTTGGCTGAAGAGGATGTCAAACAAGACCTCAAGTGCTTGGTCCAGGTAGACCATGGCAAAAAGTGGCAAAGGGCTGTTGTTCAAGTTGTAGACGAGGGAAAATGCCAGGTCCTCCTCGTGGATCATGGAATAACACAAGAAGTTCAAAGTTGCTCAATCCGACAACAGTGTAGTATGCTGACACAAATCCAGAACTTTGCATTATTGTGCAAGATGAACTGCCTTGGGTTCAGTGAGGCAGAAGATGCTCATGAATTTTGGTGTGAAACTCTCAAACCAATGATTGGCAAAGAAGTCAAACTTGTCTTTGTGTCTCGATCAGAAGCTAATCAACTGTGGAAGGTTGAAATAGTCATGAATGGACTGTTCCTCTATAGTCATTCACTGCAGCAGAATAAAGAGACGGTCTCTTCACCAGCTGACATTAAAGAAGAAGGAGAATCCAACTTGGACACAAACCCGCCTAGGCAGCTTGTCTTTGCTTCTATTGATTTATATAAAGAGTATTCAGGCTTTGCTTCTCAAGTGACGACTCCCATGGAGTTTTGCGTTGTTCCGGACGACCTGCTTCTCGTCACAAACCAAGTTTCCATAATGTTGGAGGACCTCCCTGAGCCGATGTCTTCTCTTCCTGAAGCCCATATCGTCCGTGGGACCTGCTGCCTGTTTAAATCAGACACCAAGGACAAGTGGTGCAGAGCTGAAATCGTAAACATTGACACCACAGCGGTCCTGTACCTTGTCGATTACGGCCATTACGAATGCATCCCGTACGAAGAATGCTCCCAGCTGAAGAGGCTTCCTGAGGAGCTAACAAACTCCCCAAAAGTAACGTTCCCCTGTATCCTGCAAGGGGTGAAGCCAGTAGGTGAGGATAGTGGCCAGTGGAGCGATGAAGCTGCGGTCTTCTTCCAGCAGTGTTTTTACCAGAAGAGCCTCCAGATGTTCTTCAGAGAGTTTGTGTCGAACACACACTGGAAGGTGGACATTCTGGCAGATGGCGTCCATGTGGCCAAGGAGCTGGTGGATGCTGGATATGCCGAATATACCGACCACATACTGAGAAAGACGTAAGCTTTTATTATTTGTTTTTATTACACTTTCATTGAAGCCACTAGTCAGTCCAATTTTCACCATCTAACAATAATTTATATTCTGTATACACTGTAAACACACCATTCCAATTTAACTCAGGCAGTATAAAATAAATACCACTTTCTTTCATTAGCCATTACTTTTGGGTCATTGTTTAAAAAAAAAAAAATCATAATGACTTTAATTCAGTAGGGACATTTTAATGAGCTGTCTTCAGCTAACCACATATTTTGCTTTGGAAATCAATGAATACTCTATTTATAAAAACTATTTTTCTGATAGATTCAGGCTCCAGGAACAGATTTCTCGTTGCCCCGAGAGTGATGAAGAGTTCGGTCTGGAAGATGAAGGCTCCGACGATCAGTCAGATCTCTTGGTTGACTCTACTGATGAATCAGAGCCGGAGTTGCCACTGGTTCTCGTGTCTACATCACAGAGATGTAAGTAAATACTAATGCAGGATTTTATATGTTTTACGAGACATAAGGGCAGGAATTCACAGGGAAAGGAGCCGTTTTGAGCTCTGCTAACGTCAAACGCGTCATATTACGTCACATGGGGGAGCAACTTTCTCTCACTCGTTCTCTGCCCAATCCACGGTAGTAGTTGGTAGTTGATTTGAGCCGTTGTGATTTAGTGAGCTGGTATTTTTTCGGTCATTTTACATTGCATTTCACCATTATTAATCATGGTGAGCTGGAGTTTGTGCAAGTTGCACAAACTCCAGCCTGTCAGGGAAACTGTGGACTCGATGCCCTGACACTAACAGGAAAAGGACCAGAGCTAGCTTTCGTTCCTGGGTGCGTTGTGTGAGGTGCATCCACCTCCCTGCAGCACATACTCTCCACAGCTGAGGCCTATCAAACAAAACATTTATCTCCGGTAAACAGCACCGTAGTGTGGAGTTGCATTAGGTAACGCGAGATACGGCTGATATTTGCGCATTAGTTTCTGTTATGGATCAGTATCAACAGTCCTGCCAGTAACGTTACTATATTATCAATACTACTTTAGTTATAGCCTGATATATGATAGCTAACTTCACAATGTTGTGATGTGACGTTAGCTAACATTAACTGTAGCTAACGCCGGTCACTCACCAAGATAGCTGCCCAGTTCTCCACTGGTTCTCCTCACACCACAGCTCCATTTCTCTCCGATGGCCGTTATTTCTTCTAATCCTTGGCTGCTCCTGGTCTCATAATTAGTAGGTTGTGGTCCGTCATATGCATTCGAATATACATTTTCAACCTCTTCTGTGTCAAAACTAGCATTGTGATCCATGTTTATTAATGCGTTAGACCGGCCGCTCTCCCCCATGTGACGTCACACGCGGGTGGTCTTTTTTTATGCGGAAGTAAAAATGTCTTACAAAAACCACGCCAGATGTCACTGTAGTGTATATTTCTGTATATGTTTTAGAAAATCTAGTGTATTCATCATTTTCCTACACATTTATTCACTAGGGGTTCTAGCCTGCAAGTTGCTCTTTAAGGCGTCATAAAAAAATCAGACTACAGCATGCCATTAGAAAGTCATACAAAGTGTCATGTCAACTACGTAATAGTTTCCTTTGTCTTAAAATATAATATAGTATGTCATAAAACATGGTATATCACTGCCTCTTGCTTATCATGTTTGTAGCTTTACAGTAATGTACAGTTCGGTCACTTTGTTATCTTCTGTTCCAGGTTTTCTGTCGTGGTGGAAGCAACTCAACAGCGATTCCCAATCACTCTGATTTATCAAAGTGAGATGCTGATTGTTGGATATTTTAGCTAAATATTGAATCCCAGCTCTTTGCCTTGAGATTGTATTATGTTAACTTATTTTTATTTTTATTCATATTTTATACATTCTTTTGTTAACGAATACCTCAGTTAGATTATGTCGGCTGCGCTATGTTACTTTAAAGCGGAAGCAATCTGAGTTGGTAAACTGTTTTATTATTTAAATGAGGAGTTATCCTCATACAGGGTTTATACATTAATAATGTTATTGAGCGTTTAGATGTGTTCATTTGTGTTTCTACGTTAAACTGTTAAGTGCTTTATGTCCACGAAAGATGAAGTAGGGCAGTAAAAACTGCAGTGTTTTACATTACGGCTTTTGTGTTGATCTAAATAAAAAAAGCTACTTTGAACCTTGGTACATTTTATTTTGTTCTTATATACTTTATTAACTTAACTTGTGATGTAATGGAATTTCTTTAGGGGTGTGGAAAAGCAGAAAAAAATCCTGAAATGAACCCTTAAAAAAAGAAATCCAGTTCACCACCACCACCACTAGAGGGTGCTGTTGATCCATGTTTGTTCAAATAGTCATTTATCCGTCCCTGCTGTTCAATGGTACAACCAACTTTACCTAAGCCTATCAAAAAACTGTCTGCAGGTGTTTCGATTACAAACTCAATACTGTATTTCAGCAATGTAAGGATGCAGATAGCTTTTCAGTTACAAAAGTACTTTTTTTATTCTTTCTTTTATTAATGAAATGTTTAAAAATATTTTGGTTCAAATGTACATATAAGTCCAACAGTTGCACAAATACAGACACTTTTTAAAAAATTGAACTATAGTATGTAATTCAAATAAAGTGTTTTTGTAATAATTCATTTTTCCAAAATAAGGTTCCACCGGAAAGGGAGGGACTTCGCCACTCTATTCACCCATAATGTGGAAATGTGTTTTAAGTTTATTTTACCGATAGTACAGCAATATAAGTGTCTAAGTGCCCCATTGAGCCTGCAATTTGTGGATGTGTTACATGAGAAGCAGTTGTTTTGTTATAACTAATCCAGATTTGAAATTGTGTTTACCGAAGAAAAATAAGTATTGTCAGAAGTGTGATTCGAACCCACGCCTCCAGAGGCCATCCTGACATGTAAGACTATGAACAGTGATGCAAATTAGTCGCTTTTCGGCGCCTCCCGCTTTTTTAACGCTGATTTGGGTGACTTGTGTAATTCGTGGAGAACCGAAGAGTTTTCATTTTTTTGGGGGGGGTCCGTCAGTCCGAACTTCTCACTTCAAAAAAGAAGAAGAAATCTAGATCGCAAAAATAATTAAACAAGCGAGTGCCTGTTTTTCCTGGCCAAGGACAGGTTCATTGAACACAACACGAGCGTAACGTGTCTTCACCATTGGTCTTCACGTGGTTATGTCTCGTCTGGAAGGTGTAACGGAGAGCATCGGAACGCCGCTCCAGCTCTTCAAATACTGCAGTACCCATAAGGAGCCGTACACATGCCGCAGTGTTTGCGAGGCTGTGTCTTTAGTTGTAAGCACAGTGGCGATCTGTTGTTATTAGCATCTGGTTAGCTAGCTATGCTAACGAATTTAAAGAGCTTTTCTACAACCAGGTGGAAGAGAGCTCTCTCCTGAGAGGCTCAAATAACCTCAGCTCAGTGAGGTTAAGGCACACCTT
>NW_011364486.1:0-2596 GCF_000735185.1 Notothenia coriiceps
TGAATGTTTGAGAACCCTCTTTGAAACGTCAAGCTACCCCACAGCACCCCCAAAAGAACATCTCTGGCGCTGCCACTGGACCCAGAGTAAATGTTGTAACTACGTATGTGTAGTTTTTCTTTAAATAATAACATCTAAACATTAATCATTGAACTCCTGGACATCAGTGTCACCATAGGAGAAAGTCTGGAGATGTTTGGTGGTCATTTATACACTTTTAGATTGTGCCAATTAAGTAGCCTTTTAAATGTATTCAGTAGGCTATATCTTGGCACTCTTATGATACTTTTCCATATTATACTTCTAAATCATTAAATGAATGCACCCCTGCTTTATATTCAACATTACATGTCAACAGTCCCGATAGAAAAATAAAAGAGGAGCAGTAATGGTCAACTCGGCTTAATAACTAGATAATTGCTTCAGTTGATCCGTCAGTTTTTTTTCTATTTGGCTATCTGTATCTTCATAAAGCCAACTTCACTTTATTGAACGTTTATGCCAATTTAAGCAGTGGTGAGTTTATACACTTCAGAGAGGAAAGGGGTTACCGTCTCATCGGGGAGGGCCAGGACATGCGGGGCTTCTTCAGCCCGGGTCGCAGCTTCTCCAGGGTCCGGTTGCGGCACAGGTAGCGCTCGGTGTCCGAGTGGAAGCGCTGTTTGATGCGTATGTGGGTCCGAGGCTGCCGCCACAGATGTTTGGGCGGCTTGGCAAGCCCTGCTCCCTCTCTGCTCAGCGCGGTACACTCCATGTTCTACTTTGTTTTTAAAACCGAGTTTTGAGCGAGGAAAAAGCGCTAAACTGCGAGTTTAAGCAGGAAGCCTTTAAAGGAAAAAGAGCTGAGCACGTGGCATGGTGCTGCGCTGCTGTCCACGAGCCGGAGTGCTGAAAGCGTCTCAGTCAACACCAACTCTCTCTCTCTCTCTCTCTCTCTCTCTCTCTCCTCCCTCTGTTGTCTCTCCTTTTATAGTGTCAGCATCTCTAGCTCTGCTTCTTTATCTTCAGCGACTCTTTCAATCTGTTTCTCTCAATCATCACCAGCAACATGAAAAATTAAGTATTTCCACCCGGTTTAAGACTGCAATCCGTTAGTGTTGTCTTTAATCTGAGAGTCCAGCAAATATTTTTGGGTGAAACATGAATGAATTAGTCAACTGACATTCAACTGATGGATATTTGTTTTAATCTTGATTTTTTTCAAGAGAAAATGTTATGTTGCTTTTTATTGTTTGCTGCTTTGGATTAAGAGACTTAATCTCTTTCATCAGAGTAAATAAGCCAAAAGCAAGGAGTCTGATAAACAAATTGTGTACAAGTGTCGAGACCTCACAATTTATTTTGTAATTTAAAGGGGACCTATCATGCAAAATGCACTTTTATACATATGTGTCCCCGGTGTGTCAGGGAACTCACAAAGTGTCAGAAAACAAAACCCTCTCTTTTGCTCCGTACCCAAATCTCTAAAAACGGGGGTTCAACCGAGCTGATCCAGATTTGCGTCCGATTTGGCGTGATATCGGCAATGCGGAGCCACGGCACTATCAGAAACGTTGCTATCAGAAACAATGCGCGACGTGTTTTGGATATAATATGGTCTTAGTTTACATTAGCAAGCATCGCTAACACTCAGAGCTAACCTGTACTGGAGATTATGTGTAAAAAGCAGGAAATAACAAAAGGAACTCACCTTGTAAACCGGCAAGAGAAAAAGCATTTGAGCTCCATACTGTTTCAGAAATAATCCTTGATGTGGTTTGGAACATGATGGCGTTTAATCACGGCAGCATTTAGCTGCATCTGCCGGTAGAATTCTGAGCAGGTATTAGCTCCCCCTCCTCTTTTCTTTTTTTTTTCGAGCTAAGGACCCCGAACATGCAGTTCTCTAACAGGGTTACAACAGAGGGATATGAGGGATGTCTAAAATGCATGATCTGTTTAGTATTTTGAGCAAAACACATCATAGACACGTTTTTTATTTATTTTTATATATCCGAGACCCATAAAAAATGCCTAAAAATAGCATAATAGGAGACCTTTAAGCAGGCGTTGTAAAACATTGATTTCAGATAATGGCATTGTGAAACCGAAAGCTACTCCTAAATTAAACTCTTTTGGCAAAAAATCAAGCCGACCTCAAAATTAAACAATTTAACGGTTTATAATGGAAGTCATTGGAACATGTCCAACAGAGCGGTGTTTGAATAGGTTTGAGTATGTTTTATTTCATATTTTATTTCTTGCTGGCTTCATGCCATATATCCTAATAAATCAGGAACTTGAAGGAAAAGTATTTGCTCCCTCTGTCATTAATGTCTGGACAGCACACATACGGACACCCACCCACCCCAACCCACCCCCACACACACACACACAGACACACACACACACACACACACACACACACACACACACACACACACACACACACACACACACACACACACACACGCACACACATTGTATACATCACTTCAGGGGACATTACATTGACTTACATGCATTTCCTGGAGTCTTTTCCTAACCTTAACCATAACCAACACATGCCTAACCCTAACCCTTAACCTAACTAAGTCTTCACCCATTATCACTCCAT
>NW_011364487.1:0-2678 GCF_000735185.1 Notothenia coriiceps
GCATATTTTACTAATCAATCCCCTTTTAAACTGTTGCAAGAATGTGATTGGTCGATATTCATTGTGGGTGGTGGGGGGAGGAGGGGTGTTAGATAGATATAGAGTTGACCTGGGATTTGACTCAGTACCTCAGATTTTATGGTAACAATTAATATATTTTGATTATTTTTGGGCCAGATTAGCCTTTATTAGAGGGATGCATTGGAGAGAGGAAGATAGAGGGGATGATGCGTAAAGTTACTGCAGGCCAGATTCAAACGTGTCTCCGCTGCAGCAGTGACTGAGCCCCAGTACATCGGCCACCATCTCTACCAAATGATCTATTGGGCTGCCTGCTTTGTGTAATTTTGAATCTTTTAATTGTATTTTCAATATAGCAGAACCAGGGATGTTTCAGTTTTTATTCCACACATTTTTCTTCCATGTCAAAATCCAGCACTTACATTACCCAAAATGTAACCACACTTATATCTGTTCAGGTACATTGGTCTTGGCTGAGAAAACGATCTAGTCAATTTTCCACAAATTATGCAAACATGGCTTTGTGGTGATGATTTCAAGACAGATATGACATTAAGGAAAGCGGAATGCTTGGGCCACCATAGAGCGGCCGTCTGGTATTCGTTTACACATTAAATCTGCTTGAAAGGAATTAAAATCTAATGTCTGAGACTGCGGAATAACATGTCAGAAACAATGCCATCTCCAGCCCCTTTGAGGCAAGCGCTGACATAATGAAGATCCCGTATGTGATTAGATTTAGACAAAAGCCATAACAATTATTTCGCACTGACTGGCCTGAGCTGCCAAAGGCAAAGGCAAGAACGGGAGAAATGACTACAGACCGGATTAAACAAAACATGAATAATTCGGAAATTAAAGGCAAAACTGATTTAATTTTGGCATTGTGTCTTCTCTGAATGTATCTCTCCCTGTGTCTATATCCCTGTCTCTCCATTTCTGTCTGCTAGTGTGAGCTTAGCAAAAATGTCTAATGGTGAGGTGTGTGATATTCCTTGGACGGGAGGAGATGACCCTCCTGCAGTGCTTATTAGCTGTAATGCATTCCTCCCCTGTGCTTTGATCACTGTGGGAGACCGTGTGATGCTTCCTGCCATCTCATTTGTCGCATGTTTACATTTCGTCTCCCTTTCATCCATCTTTCACGGCCCCCTTCTCATTATGTGTTAGAAACATCCACATGCATGTTCACTGAGACATGTACAATGGACTCAAGGCAGGAATGAGCCAAGTTATGGGGTTACATAGAAATGTTACATTATGTTATTTTGGTCTACAGACTTGGCTTTTAGAGTCGTAGCATAGATCTATGTTTAGCTAATGATAGAAGTATGCAGTGGTGGAAAGTAACTGAGTACTTTGACTCAAGTACCATTCTCAATGCAATACTTTTACTAGAAATGTAGTATGTTCACAGTGTGGTATTAGTACTTTTACTCAAGTAAATATTCTGAATACTTTTCCCATCACTGGTGGTATGGCAATGTATCGTGGTCTGTCCCCTAAAGCTAATTCTCTAGTTGTATAATTTCAGAGTTTTAGAGTTTAATTGCAAGAAAATCCACAGTCATAAAAGGCAATCTCTTCATATAGTCACAAATATTGCATTATTATCCAGTGGAAGGCCCTTACTGGCCTAGCTAAATGAAAGTGGTTACTTTTTTTTGGCTGGGCAGTAGGGGTGTAACGGTACACGTACCCGTACCGAAATTATTCGGTACGGGCGCTTCGGTTTGTACCAAAGTGTACCGAACGAATATAACGTTAAACGTAAAAAATTGAGAACGTGAGCAACTTTTTGGAAGTAATCTATTAATTTGCTCACATTCAAGCACGTTCGACGCGTCATAGAGCGAGCAAGTCATTTCATTGGACGAGAGGCGTACTATGAGAGCTGGTCACAGGGATGCGTTCAAATTTAGTCAGTAATTTGAGGAACTGTCGAAATGGCGAACACAGATAAAGTTGAGCTCGAAAATCCTCGAACATCATTCAAGTCTCCGGTTTGAGAACATTTTGGTTTCGCAGTTACGTACAAGGATTGGTTACTTGGAACTAAAGGTAACGCTATTAACGCTAAAATTGGTTACGCGGCTGGCAATACATCAAACTTGCACACTCATTTCAAAAGGCATCACCCGAACGTGAATATCACCGGTACCAAAAGACTGAAGTGCAAACCCAACTCCCACTAGCATTTAAGCCTCCACCACTCGCAAAAAGTTCAGACCGAGCCAAAGCTATTACAAACGCCAAATATCCTTATGTTGCCATAAGCGCTACCTGGCTGTATCTGCTACCTCTGTCCCTAGCGAGAGGGTGTTCTCCACAGCAGGAGACATTGTTAGTGCCAGCAGATCTGCCCTTTCGGCAAGCAATGTGGAAAAGTAAATTTCTTTAAGAAAAAAAAAGAAAATACAATGACAAGCAAGTCATAATGTCAAGCTGGCTGCTTAGGTACAAGTACAGTACAGTTCAAATACAGATTATTTCAGTTCATCGAAATGCTGCACCTTCATGTTTATTTTATTATATTTTGTATTTGAGTGAATACATTATTCACAGTTTAATAATAATTTAAAAAAACTAAAAATATGTTATGTTTTGTGATAATTTTTTTCTGGTGTACCGAAAACGTACCGAACCCGAACCGTGAC
>NW_011364488.1:0-9294 GCF_000735185.1 Notothenia coriiceps
GCCAAGAAACATCAAGATGGATGGGGGGAAAATCAACTCGGTGAACAACAGATACCAAGGATGCTGGCTTAGCAGTACAGATAAATGTGGGCTCACTATTTGGCAAGCAACCGGTCACAGTTGCCCTGTTTATCTCATATCTTATAAAAGCTTATTAATGATTTATAAAGTGTTCACAACCTAATTAATAAATTAATTACAAACTATTCGTAAACCCTTTATAAGGGTAGTCTTATTGTAAAGTGGTACTGAGAAAGCTATGAACATGGACAACACAGCTCATAAATAGCATATATAGCAGGGCAAAGAAGACATGGAGACAAAGCAAATGTTAAAGAGAGTGTGAAGCTGATGTTGTGTTTACAAACTGCAACCAACAAAACCTGATCATTGTGCCTTTAATGCAACCTGAGGAAATGTCGGCTATTCTGTTGAAATTGGGCTGTATAACTTAAACATAATTGACTTTAATGATTGAAATAAATAGTGGAAGACCCCGGGGTTTCGATAGTGGGAAAATATATATATTTTAAATTAATGTAATCATTTATAGTATACGTCTTTAAAAACAGCAGGTTGTGCTATGAGAGGAGGACCAGATAAAAACAAAGTTGTGTATGAAAACAATCAAACATTCTTTTGAAGAGATATACCCTGACTTATCGACGACTGGGGCCTGGTCGAAGGCTTTTTCCTTCAGGATCTCGATGGTTTTCTGGCAGGACACAGACGGTAACACAGTGAAGGTGGCAGAGAGCTTCAGACACTGGACCGTCATGTTCCACCACCTTAAAGAGAGAGGAAGTTATTTGACATCTGGATAAGATTTCCCGTTAGCCTTATGGTTAACTCACCAGGGTTTGAGGTCCATTGGCTCATCTGGGCTGAGGAAGCCCTTTTCACACATCCAATTGTCATTCAGGAACTTTGACCTGGACGTAGCAATGAGTTTGTGCACAAAACAAAACAGATAATTGACGACTCTTGTTTTTGACACGATACCACGTTTTGGTTAGGCTCAAGACTAAAGTTGTTACTTTCCATCATTATTAGGGGATGCAGCCAGCAATGTGTTGTTGTGTGGCTTCCCCTAACAGCCAGGCTCTTTGGTTTAGTATCAAAGTGTCTGTCTGTTTCCTAGTAACTTCATCATGGTGGACAGGCAAATTAAAACAACAGATAATCCTGACTGGACACTCACTGCACCATGTCCTCTGTCTGTTCCAGTATTCATAATGAGAAGCAGCCAACGTTCAGTAGAAGACACCAAAACACAAGGATAACAGTGAGGCTCAGTTAAATCAAGTATAGTAGAATTAGCACCATGTTAATTGGATGTTTATCTTTCCGGGTGTCAATATTATTAAGTAATGTTACGAGAGTTCAGTAAATCTGTGTCTTACATGTAGTTGCGGACAGAGTCTGCCAGGATGACCACGCAGCGCTGTCCCTCCTCCAGCTGCTGAGCCATCTTCACTGCTGCTGCCATGGCCGAGCCAGAGCTGCCACCTGCAGAAAAAAACAAAAAGGAATTCAAACGTAATGAGAGGAAACTAATGACTGTAGCAAAATGTACAATATCAGGAAAACCTGAAGGGTATCACAGTGATCGTACCACAAAGAAGGCCCTCTTCTCTGATCAGCTTGCGACACATGGTAAACGTCTCCATATCAGTCGATTTATACCACATGTCAACAAGCTACATGAAGGGAGAGGGAAACACATGTTTATTGCTCAGTGTGCAGATTAAACCAAAATGTGCATCTTGCACAGTTTAAATGTATGCATGCACAAACTCTCTTACAGATCTGTCCAACACTGTTGGGATAAAGTCGTATCCAATGCCTTCCACTTCATAAGAAGTCTTATTTTCATTTGATCCAATCAGAATGGAGCCCTCCGGACCCACAGCAACTATCTGAAACATAGAAAACAATAGTGAAAACTGTCAACTCTGAAGTGTAAAAATGTAAAGTCAGCACCACCGCCCTGAAACATAAACTCAACTGTACATCACATGTTCTCCATACAAATCTTCTAATCGTTTTAGCTAAATAAAAAGCAATGAATGAGGTTCTTAATCACAATGAGGTGTGTGTCTTGCCTTGACATTGGGGCACCTCTCCTTCAACTTCCGAGCAACACCAGTTAGTGTCCCGCCTGTGCCAACTCCTGCCACCAACATGTCCAATTTCCCTGGAAGCAAAAGCAACCCTTTCTTTTCCAATCTTTGTTTACCATAAATCTACACAGGACACTTATGGCTATTCCTTGGTCTTTGGTCTTCTAAAGGACTAAGCATAGAGCATCACTGAGCTAAATCATATTTTGTGGACTGCCGTACAATGTTAAAGCACAAACCACCACACTGCTCCAGTATCTCTTCAGCTGTGGTGTCGTAGTGAGCCAGAGGATTGCTGGCATTACGATATTGGTCCAGGATGTGTGAGTTGGGTATCTGGCTCTTCAGACGCCATGCCATGATTATGTGAGACTCTGGGGAGTCGAAGGCAGCAGCAGAAGGTGTGCGCACTACTTCTGCCCCGAGAGCTCTCAGCACATCCTCCTAAAAACATATAGTGGAATTACATTTCATTAGCCACTAGTCTATAATGCACTAGTATTAAATGAGGACTACAAATTGACCATTTCCATATCTATTACTCAATTACTATAACAAAACATCTGTTTACAAAATCTCACACTATGCTTTCAATATAATCAAAATCTCATTCATCCAGTCATATGCTCACTACTTCACAAACACATACATGTTTGCATTAAAACATGTTATTTAAAACACTTCAACATGAATAGTCCATGTTTGCGCAGCAACTCTGTGAGACAATGGACAAATCCAATGTAATAAATCCTGAGCTGAAGTGAATTTCATTTGGGAAGTAGTTAAATGAGACTTGGATTGCTCTGCATGCATTTTGTGAGGGTTTGTCAACTCGTGTTTTGATATAGATTTGCCGTCGTTAAATGTGTGTTGTTCTCTTATCCATATATTGTTCGTTCATCATGGAGCCGTGCCAGAAAAACTATGTTTTTCTCCAAAAATGTGAGCTAATGCAGGATGAGGATCTGACACATGATCATTTTGTTGGTAATATTCCTTTAAAGGAGTTGTGTACCTTCTCCATGCTCATCCTCTCAGGCATGGTTATGATGCAGCGATAGCCTTTCACTGCAGCTGTGAGGGCGAGGCCGAGACCTGCAGACGACCAGAGGAGGATTCAAGCAACGTGCCATGTTCCTTTAAGTTATAGTTTTCTGTGTTCTCGCCTTGATAACAAGCTGTTCCTACATCTTTCTTTACAGATACCTGTGTTGCCAGAGGTGGGCTCGATGATTGTATCTCCTGGTTTGAGGATCCCGGCTCGCTCAGCGTCTTCCACCATCCGCACGGCGATCCTATCTTTCACGCTGCCACCTGCGTTGAAGAACTCGCACTTGGCTACTAAAAAACACATTTAAAAAGAAACGTGAGTGTTGAAGTTTGATTCATCGTCTCTGCTATTATTTTATTGTTAATCACTGTTACAGTATAGGACACACAATCCAACAAGTTAGCATTGCAGGTTGCTTTTTTCCTTTTTCCCAACATAATTTTTTTGTGTATAGTATTATTTTAAGTTATTTAATCGGTTAACTATAACAGAACAGAAGCTTGTTCAGTTTTTGCAGATTATCTGATCAATTAGTGACAGGGACGGCAGGTGTGCATCATTATTTCATCTGAACAGACTGGAACTAGTCTGACCAAGTTGTAAAAAAACCTGCTGAGTGACATCCAATTCAAGTTTCATTCAAAGATATTTTCTTTGCATGCCAGCAGTAAATGAGGAATGTTACATGAAAGTGTTGCTTGTTATTCCTGTTATTTTGTTCAGAAAATGTTTTCTCTCACATTCACTATGGTATTTGTTTGTGATAAGTCAAAGTTGTATTATTATATAAAGCTAAAAGTAACGATTTTACCAAAAAAGAACGTTTACTTACAAATATCACACTTGAGTCCAAACTCTTTAGGGATTCTGTTCAAACGAACCAGAGGTGTGTCTCCAATTTTTCCAAGGATGTTGGGGAGGATGCTGGGGGGCTCCATGCTGTGATTGAGTGAAAAAGAAAAATTACAATCAGCAGTTAGTAAATACAATAGGATATTGTCACTTTACCTTATGAAGGTAATTTACATGGAAGGAATCCCTGTGGAGTATTTAACCACTGTTATGGACATATTGAAGAATGTTTCTATGCCAATGGGTTCTTACTATTCAACAAATCAACAAGTGGCGGTGACATAAACACAAAAACATGCAAACAAAGGCAGGGAAGAAGAAGACTGCAATTTCATAAACACTGATGAAAGACAGTACCAGTTTCAGATTTCAAAAACATTGCAAATTCATTGAACAGGTTTGTTGGATGGATACACAAAATGCGTCTTATTACTTTGCTTACCAAAAAACTCCACAGTGTCTTTAATATAGCAGAGTTAGCATTAATGTCATAGTATTACAATTGTAATTAGCTACAGCTGTGGTTTCCCTGAAAATAAATCAAAATCTGCAGAAATGGCTTGCTAACACAGCTGAGTCTCTGTTTAAAGTTGTTTTGTATTCTTTTGTATTTCTGTTTTTATCTATTTAACTTTTTATATGAATTCCCCTAACAATGTTTTTGTTACGTACTAATCCATACTAAATGATTACATTATCAATAAGGTTTTCAAATATTGATTATTTAATCACTTTAAACTGATTATTTTAACAAAGGCAAATATTGATTTCTATCTGACTAACATCACCCTCACCGTGCTTGGAGGCTGTGTGGAGACTCTGAAATGAGTGTATCCAGGCTCCAGGTACATCTGCTGGGCACATCAGGCCTGATCCAGTTCCACTTGTCAGCAGATTTGTCTCTGTAGTCCGGCTCAAAATGACTTCCAATCCCACTCTCATGGTGAGATTCAAGCTGACCTTTAAGACAACCCTGTTCTCCATTTGCAGATGACATGTGACGACTGGCAGACATTTGACCCTGACTGATATCTGCTTTTATAACGTTTGCTTGAACTGGGCAAAGGGTAGAAACTTCTTCGAAAACATGTACTTAAAATGTACTGCATGGATCACCTGTATGGAGATAGGAGAGGTATTGCAAGCACACATCCAACATTAACAAAATCCTGACTTTAATAAATAAATAGCATTTTCTTTCTACTTAAATCTGGCCCAACATACTTGAGAGTTTGACTCAGTTTGGACTTTGTGAACTAAATGATTATTTCACAGAAAGGTTTAAAACAGTTGATTATATCACCAGAAAGAGAGATGCTGTTCTGAATATAGAAGTGCAATTTAGGAGGTTAATGAAAATTATCTTTGGTCTTCTTCCTGTCATGTTTACATTGTAAAACACATTTTGATTTGTCAAGAACAGCAACTTTGCCCTATTTAAAATAAATTATGATGCTAATAATCTTTTAGACTACTTTTAGATGCAGGACTTTACTTGTAATTAAGTCGTTTTTAAATGTGGTATTACTACTTATACTTCAGTATATCTTAGTATTTTGTGCATGATATTTTATACTTTTATTTACCAACTTTTTAGACTAAACGTGATATGTAGAATTTTTTTTACAGATTAAATGATAGAATAATCATTGGCTTAATTTCTGTTTATGAGGTATAAGGAAGTTGCAAAAACATTTGAGTGGTAATAATAGGTTAATAATCATACTGTATCTTGAACAATACCGATTTTGATGTAGTCTTTTGTTCTATTTTATTTGACAGATGGTCAAAAATAAGCAATCCAGATAAACATTCTATCATTTAATTTAAAGAAAAAATATCCTATTGATCCTTTTGATTGGACAATATAGGCCTACGATTTAAAATGTTATATGAATTCACGATAACCATTGCAACAATTGTCCCAGACATGTTTTGGTTACTTCTCATAATGCCAACATGAAAATAAAGATCGATGGAATAGTTACCTTCTGTGTAGAAAACACGTTGAGGGTTAGGGAGCTTTGCACTCACCTATCAGCCGAGACATGATGCGTTCAGGTGACATGAAGCCTCCTCTCGGATCAGCCCCGCCTCTGCCTATCTCCATGTCCGGCCAACACTTGCATCCTATCCTGACGCTGCTGCTCCCATTGCAAACCCACTTTAATTAAAAAAACATTAGGCTACATAAATAACTAAAACCTACAACAAACCTACCGCTGGAATACATGTTTGGCAAATCTTGGAGCTCTTCCAATGTAAAGCTAGAGAACACGCACAAAACAAACAGTATGTTGCTCTTTCAAGTGCAGACATTAAACATACAAATATAAATGGGATGATGTTTGTCACATAAGGCTGACTTATTGTTCCCAATAGGTGTCGCTGTGACTATGACTCAATATGCTCGGGAACTAAACATAAGAAATTTGGAGCAAACTCTCACGCATCTGGCGTGTGACACACGCTTTCACTCTCAATCTCACGCTCTCGCGCTGCCCAAACTATTCTCACGCCAAAAACAAGATGAACCGGCGATCGTTTTTGGTTGGTCATTTACAATGTTGAGTTGACAGCTGCTCAAGCAGATACATTTCTTATCGCGACAGGCCTATGCACACAATAAAAGTGGAAACAAACATGTTTTGTTTGACTTTCATTAGTGAATGAAACGTTGTGCCCTTTAGTCTGTGTCCAATATTGTGTATTTGTATATCCTATATAAATGCTAAGGTCCCGCTGCTGGCACGATAGCAGTAATTTAGTGTGCATGTGTAATTAAACCCATGATATCAAAATCTCACTCCAGTCAGGTACCCAGCGTTGGCAACCCTGATAATAACCACTTGGTGTTTAATGGCGAGTGTTTCAACCGGTGTTCCATGTAATAGAAAGCTTTTAATAACTTTGTATACTTACTGTCGTAAGAAGGCAGGCCTAGTGACCAAATTCGATTGGATTAAATCTGTAGGAGTGTGTTAAAGAGCCTGAAAATACATGTTATACACGTGCAATTTACAAAAAAAAATTCCATTTCAATAGACAACCCTTCAGAATGGTCTATTAATTAATGATACATACTAATACTATGCATTATACTAAATACATTTAGCACTGTTGTTCACCCAAATCAGCATTAAAAATGCGGGAGGCGCCGAAAAGCGACTAATTTGCATGCAAGAACAAATGTAAAACCACCTTTGGCAAGAAAATACATAAAAAACTGGCTGCAGCGACGATGTATGCTTGATCTGTGCAAATTAACGAGATGCTAAACTCGTTTTTAAACATCATGTTTGATCCTATAAGGCTGAAAGTCTGCCGTTTTTCAAAAGACCCACAAAAATAAATGTTTTGCTTCCTTTTTTTTTTAAGAGACTGTAAGGCTCAAGTCCAGGATGGTCAACTGTTAAGTGCTTCAGATGGAGTTAATATGGTGTTGAAATTGTGACCCATTAGCAATGTAACAAGTTTATTCAATTTACTTTCAATTATAGTCATTGTGTACATTTAGTACTGCATCCCATCTGGAGCAGCTGGTGCTTTAGAAAACCATTTATGCAATCCAATAACACGTACAATTCACAAATCAGTCATAATCAGTAAAAATGTTAAATTTAATGGAAGTGAAAGTCATTTTCAGAAATCAAGAAAAAAACATGTTCATCAATGCTGTCACAGCTTCAAAATCTGGTACCTTTTAATAAGTCCTAGAATAGTTCTGGATGGGTACAAACTTAAAAAAAGACCGGGGGTGGATACAGGGAGGGAGGGACAAGTAGTCACGGGTGCTGCTTCAGAATCGTCCTGAACGCTCTCTGTCTCTAGAGCGACGTCTCTCACGGTCACGGCCACCTCCTCCTCCTCCTCCGCCTCCTCCGCCTCCTCCTCCGCCACCACCACCACCTCCTCCTCCTCCTCCGCCACCACCTCCTCCACCTCGACCTCTGTCCCTTGAGCGAGATCGCCTCTCTCTCGATTGAGACCGGGACCTATGGCGGCTGTGGTAGAGAAGGAGTAGTTATTATAAAATGCCACACAAACAACTACGCATGCATTTTTACTTAATGCCTCAATGTAATACTGGATGTGTTCGTACCCCTTCCTCCGACGACCATAGAGTTCCCTCCTGAGTTCACGTGAGATGGGCTTCAGATGCATGAAGTTACAGAAGCCACCACGAGTACATTCCCTGTGGAGAGAAGGCAACGGGTAGCAGAAATATCAGTAAGGTATAAGAAGATAAAATCATGTTAAGAATATTTGCTACATAACGTTATCTGTTTGAAATTATTTCAGAAAGACGAGCTGCTGCACTGCTCTGAATGTCAAGAAAGCCTATTTAATACAACAAATGTGATGTGAATTGAATAAGGGGATACCTGAGAGATTCTGCTTCAGTTTATAGTTAAAATAAAACAAGATAAATGTTGACACACTTGGTAAATATACAAATGAGAAGCAAGTTAACAGGAAGTGGGTTCAGGGATATAGTAGTGACCAGACATTATGTTTAAAGTGGTACTCTGCAGCTGACGCCTACTTGCTTGTTGTGATGTAAAAGAATCAAAATGGTAACCATGAGGTATGAATGCTTGATATTGGTTAATCATTAAATAGGACACATGTATTCACATAGCACTCACCCCATCTCGTATTGGCGACAACAGGCTTCTCTGAAGTCTGTTACGGGAGACAGCTCAGCATGGATGGGCTGTCCATTAAACCACCGATTATTCAGGTCTATCACAGCCTTCTCCGCATCCTCTTCATAACGGAACTACAGAGGAGACAGACGGAGAGTAGTTGATGATAGAACTCAGTCACTGTTTCTAAGCTAACAACCTTGGTATTCAGTGATGCAAACACAGGTATGGTGAAAGAAGAGAGAACTATTCGAAGCAGAAAAAAAACTGCGTAATATACCATCTGACAAAGGCCTTTGCTATAATGCTTAAATTAACTGGCCATTCTTTATACAGGGTTCCTGCAGGTTTCGCCAACTCAAATGTAAGACTTTTTAAGACCACTTTGAATAGAATTTAAGACCTATTTCACGGCAAAAAAGTATGAAGGAAAATTGCTATGAAAGAGAAATACGTCCCATAATTACTTACAAAGTAAATGTATTCATGTTCAACATAAGAACAATGACTGAACATAACAGCATAACAGTACAGAACTGTGTTAGCGTGTTAGACAAAAAGTAAGTGTGTGTGTGTGTGTAGTGTGTGTGTGTGTGTGTGTGTGTGTGTGTGTGTGTAG